>NC_081526.1:34494024-34714024 GCF_030273125.1 Centropristis striata | reverse complement strand
ACACAAAATACTCCATAATGACAACTTTAAAAAAGTTTGTTTGAGATTTTTGCAAATTTATTAAAAATAAAAAACGAAGGAATCACTTGTACGTAAGTATTCACAGCCTTTGCGATCAAGCTCAAAATTGAGCTCAGGTGCATTCTGTTTCCACTGATCATCCTACAGCTTAATTGGAGTCCACCTGTGGTAAATTCAGTTGATTGGAAGGCACACACTTGTCTATATAAGGTCACACAGTTAACAGTGCATGTCAGACCACAAAACAAGCATGAAGTCGAAGGAATTGTCTGTAGACCTCAGAGACAGGATTTTCTTGAGGCACAGATCAGGGGAAGGTTACAGAAAAATTTCTGCTGCTTTAAAGGTCCCAATGAGCACTGTGGCCTCCATCATCCGTGAATGGAAGAAGTTTGGAACCACCAGGACTCTTCCTAGAGCTGGTCGTCCCCCTAAACTGAGTGATCGGGGGAGAAGGGCTTTAGTTAGGGAGGTGACCAATAACCCGATGGTCACTCTGACAGAGCTCCAGCGTTCCTCTGTGGAGAGAGGAGAACCTTCCAGAAGGACGACCATCACTGCAGCACTCCACAAATCAGGCCTGTATGGCAGAGTGGCCAGACGGAAGCCACTCCTTAGTAAAAGGCACATGGCAGCCCGCCTGGAGTTTGCCAAAAGGCACCTGAAAGACTCTCAGACCATGAGAAACAAAATTCTCTGGTCTGATGAGACAAAAATCGAACTCTTTGGCGTGAATGCCAAGCGTTATGTTTGGAGGAAACCAGGCACCGCTCATCACCTGGCCAACACCATCCCTACAGTGAAGCATGGTGGTGGCAGCATCATGCTGTGGGGATGTTTTTCAACGGCAGGAACTGGGAGACTAGTCAGGATTGATGGAAAGATGAATGCAGCAATGTACAGAGACATCCTGGAAGAAAACCTGCTCCAGAGCGCTCTTGACCTCAGACTGGGGCGACGGTTCATCTTTCAACAGGACAACGACCCCAAGCACACAGCCAAGATATCAAAGGAGTGGCTTCAGGACAACTCTGTGAATGTCCTAGAATGGCCCAGCCAGAGCCCAGACTTGAATCCCATTGAACATCTGTGGAAGGATCTGAAAATGGCTGTGCACCGATGCTCCCCATCCAACCTGATGGAGCTTGAGAGTTTTTGTAAGGAGGAATGGCCAAAACTAGCCAAAGATAGGTGTGCCAAACTTGTGGCTTCATATTCCAAAAGACTTGAGGCTGTAATTGCTGCCAAAGGTGCCACAATAAAGTATTGAGCAAAGGCTGTGAATACTTATTTACATATCATATTTTCGTTCTTTATTTCGAATAAATTTGCAAACATTTAAAAAAAACTTTTTTAAAGTTGTCATGGGGTATTTTGTGTAGAATTTTTAGGAAAAAATTAATTGAATCCATTTTGGAATAAGGCTGTAACATAAAGAAATGTGGAAAAAGTTAAGTGCAGTGAATACTTTCCGTATGTACTATATATGTAAAAAGTATGAAGAGTATAGATAAAACTATAAAATTTCCTCTGGGGGAAATTTTGAAAGGCCCACGGGGGCTACTGCCGGTGTGTGTACACTACGATGAGATTCTTCAGAGATTTCAAACAATTAATACTAGTAATGTTATGAAACTATTCCTCTTCAAGTATTTATTTATACAGCAACCTATGCCCTTTAACCTCAAAATGTGTGTGTGTGAAACATTTGTATCTGGAGTGTGCGCGCTTAAGCGTGCATATGTGTGTGTGCGCGTGCGTGTATCTTTAACTGTTATTACATTAAATGACCAGTGTGTGTGTGCGTGCGTGTATCTTTAACTGTTATTACATTAACTGACCAGTGTGTGTGTGCGTGCGTGTATCTTTAACTGTTATTACATTAAATGACCAAATGACCAAAAATAGATCTTACTACTGAAGGCACACAGTACAGACGGTAAAATTTATTGTTACAAAAAATTGCTTTTAAAGTGAAATTACAGAGTTTCATATTGGAACTCAATATTATTGGGACTGCAACTTCACATAGAGGCAAAGCCAAGATCACACCCACAGTGTTTTTAGGCAAAAGGGATCAGGGTGTGTCCCGTCATCGACTTAAAGTCCTGAAAGGATTTTTGGTGGTCAGTCAATTTGAAACTTATGATACACCAGAGTCCTCTCCCTGAGATTCTAAAAGCACATCTGAGGTGTTCTATAATATCA
This sequence comes from Centropristis striata, assembly GCF_030273125.1. Lineage (NCBI taxonomy): Eukaryota > Metazoa > Chordata > Actinopteri > Perciformes > Serranidae > Centropristis > Centropristis striata. The sequence goes on along the minus strand of NC_081526.1, from coordinate 34,711,795 downwards.
TACTTGGGGTGTAGAAACAAGCTAAATAAAGCTTGGCTTCTAGATTCAGAAGAACAAACTCTTTAGTTGTATAAGTAGAATGTGCACCACCCTAATGGTACAAGTATACGCAAATTGAGGCTCTTTTCTTACAGCTGAATGGTGTGGTATTTTGCTAAATGTTTTATATCCATGGTGTGCTGCTAGTTATTACTTTTCATGTATATTGAATTAAGTGACTGTAACTTTTACATTCCTTGAGGAGGTCAAAGAGGTCAAAACTTGTAACAAAGTTATCAGAAAGTGCACCTTAAAATTGATGTTAGGAGTTGTTTTTTAGTGTTTGTGTGTGTGTGTGTGTGTGTGTGTGGCAGCCACAGAAGCCCACAGCTGATGTAAGGACACACTAATGAGTGTAATTAGTGGCGGTGAACAACAGAGCAGGTCTCGGGGGGCGGCCTGACTGCAGCCACTCTGAGCAGCTAATGATGACCCAGAGGTCACCGTGAGTCACTTCTGGGGAACAACATGGTTTATTCTTACAAACACACCAAAACACTAACTTCAACTTTAACAAGAAGCAAAGTAAGTTGAGTTAGTTTAACAGTAATGATGTCATAGGTGACCAACATATTGTCCTGTGAGAGCAAATTAAACACAACTCCAGCCTGTTAACAAACACTATAATTTAATATAGTATAATATAATTTGCTATATACATGAACAAAAGACATTTGAGATAAAATTCAGCTATTTTCAAAATAAGAACACAGGTGATAATAATAGTAAAAACAATGTAAAAATAATAAACAACTGCGCCCTAAATATATTGAATAAATGCATTATGATTGATTGTTAAGCAGTTCATAAGTTAATAGAATACTGTATGTGAATCATTTCCACAGATAATTATATCTATGGTCTCTTCTCATGATTAGTGAGACACATAATCAACATAATGTGAGCTCTCATAGGTCTTTTATCTGTTATTATGCATATTATGATACATCACTTGTCTTATAAATAATAATTGTAACATCAGCACAAATCCAAATAATCCATAATGCTAGAGTATACCAGAAACTTAGAATATACTCACACTGCCATCTGCTGGTCAATAGTTGGAGCTGTTCATGTACCGGTCCACTAGGACGGGGTACTGCCTACAACGCTGTTATAATTAAGGAATTATATGGCTGATAGCTCATATAACCAATGTGTTTTGCTCCACTGTAGCTTTTACTATGCCAGTAATTTTCCATTTTTACTTTTTCCACAGGCCTGTGCAGTGGTGGAAGAAGTATTCAGATCCCTTACTTAAGTAAAAGTATTTATACCACAGTGTTAAATGACTCCACTACAAGTAAAAGTCCTGCATTCAAAACTTACTCAAGTGAAAGTATAAAAGTGTCAGCATTTAATTGTACTTAAAGTATCAAAAGTAAAAGTACTCATTATGCAAAATGCACTCAGACAGTCATATCCCGTGGCTATTCCAACATACAAAGTGATTATGTACATTCACTGAGTGAATATTTAGAAAATAAAACATATATTTCTCGCTAGAAATGTGATCAAAATCCATTTTTATGCAGAAACTAAGTCAAAATACTGATTTTTTTCACAAAAAATGAGAGAACTGTCCGCCATGTTTTTTGTTCTGACCGCCAGGACCTTGAAAGTCACGTGACTTGGAACAAACCAAGAGGAACAAATATCCATGGAATAGCCACGGGATATGACTGTCATTAACTTGCATTGTGGCGAAATCCGTGTCAGTTTCACGGAAATTTGAGTGATTCCGTGGCTATTCCACGGATTTTGAGTTAAGCAAATCCGTGGCTATTTCACGGATTCCTGTGAGACCAGGTTCCTTTTTTCTCTGGTTGTGTTTATTCTTGGTCTTCCAGTCAACGAACCTGAACCCTTTACAACCCCAGAAACAATATGTAATGTAAAGTTTATTTTGAATAATGACCATGTCCTACACAGAATGTTTACTGTAATACACATAAAAACAGTTCAAATTAAATATCCAGTTTCTATCCATCAGTCATTAATTAATAGAAATAAAATATGACAATATAAGATATGCACTCTTTGATTTATGTGGTGACTGTTGGTGATGTTCCTTTTACCGAAACTGTCTTCACAGCATTTGCTGCTGTATGGATACAGTAGCAGAGCCGGCCCAAGTCTCCACGGGGCCCTAAGCAGAATTTGATTTTGGGGCCCTCTATTTCTGCCAATAATCTTGATTGTTGATCATTCACACACCTACTATAAACTCATTGTGGCTCTGTCAGTGTTGTTTACATGATCCTATTGTCAGCCTGATATGTCTTTACACATTTATGGGGCTGGCCCAATGCAATAATAATAATACAAATAATCCCAATGAATAAATGATGCCCAGGGTGTCACATAATATGGTTTTTAATCTCAAAATGGAGCACATTCAACTAGAAGAGCGAGCTAGGGTTGATTTACACATCGTTCCAAATGGTAAAATATATTTAAAAAACCTGTATGATATTTATTTTAGTAAAAGTGTCATCTGGTTTATTATTTTTGGCTTAAAAAACTGCAACAGCAATGTGCAGCAAACAATTTGTGCAAACAACAAACTATATATAGTAGCCGGATGCAAAAACAACTAGCTAATTTGCTATTAACAGCTAAACAAATCTCTTTGATAAACAATCCATTACCAAGACAACATACCTGTATCTTGGCATTTTTAACTGAAATAAAAAATGTTGTTTTGAATTGCTCTTGGGGGCCCCCTAGTGGCCACGGGGCCCTAAGCAGTCGCTTAGTTCTCTTATGCCTTGGGCCGGCTCTGTACAGTAGTTTCTGTATCTACTATCGACATACACAAGGACCACAGCAAAGGTAATAACAGGAACTTCCTCTTTAATATGAGCAGAACATCAACACACACACACACACACACACACTGTGCATCATCTATTCCAGCTGGGTTTCACAGCGTCTACTTCTTTGTGTTTACACTTTGGTCCATAACTTTGTAACACTTCACGCCTCAAAAGATACTCCAGTGTTCAATACCACACTGCAGGTACAGACCAAGTATCAATTAGGCCCTGTTCTGTTCAGGCCTGGTATTAAACATGTGTCCTGGGTGATTGAATCACAAGTGGACAGCTTAACTACTGTTATCCTACTTAACTGACGTCCGGCACATCCGCTCAGTCTCGCTACACTCCTCACGTGAATAAAGAAAAAAAAGACACAGAATGACTTAAAAAAGGCACAAAATGACCAAAAAAAGACACAAAATGACCAAAAAAAGACATTAAATGACCAAAAAAAAGACACAAAATGACTTAAAAAAGGCACAAAATGACCAAAAAAAGACATTAAATGACCAAAAAAAGACACAAAATGACTTAAAAAAGACACAAAATGACCAAAAAAAGACATTAAATGACCAAAAAAAGACACAAAATGACTTAAAAAAGACACAAAATGACTAAAAAAACCCACAAAATGACCAAAAAAAGACATTAAATGACCAAAAAAAGGACACAAAATGACTTAAAAAAGACACAAAATTACTAAAAAAAAACACAAAATGACCAAAAAAAGACATTAAATGACCAAAAAGACTAAAACACATGATCACTTTAACACAGCGGAGACAGAGCTGAATTCCAAAATGATTTGGCGACCCCCAGAAATCATCTCGGTTGAGAATAGCTGCTATAAACCTCTATCTGGTGTTTGTGTTGGTATTTGTACCTGTGTTCTGCACATATCTGCTCTGATCCCTGGCTCTCTGAAGCTCTGTGTGCTGCAAAGGGGCCATGTCTGCAGCATGGAAGTCCCTGGGGACCGCCGGGAGACAATAACCTGATATTAAAGATTCATAAAATGTATCCGAATTCAAAAATATTTAAGATTTTACGACAGACATTCCCGTAATATTTGACGCAACATTGCTGTATTAGTCATGTGTTTACTGTGTTTATTTGTATATAGAGCAGGGAAAGGGGATCTGATCACAAGTGGTCACTCAGGATGCATGTGGAGACTCATTCTAATGCCAGGAGGGAACAAACATACTGTAACTGTCTCTGAAACAGTTTATATGTGCTTGTTTTGTTTATACATATTCATGGTCATTCAGGTTCCTGGTTATAAAAAGGTGATTAAAACTACAATAATTAAGATGGTTTATTAATATGTCATAAAATGTTTGGTTAAATGTATTTCTTTTTGAGGGACTTTTAATGTGAAATGTAAGGGTCTGATTTTAGGGCACTGTGGGAATTGTGAGGTCGAAATGTGAGGCCGGGTCAGTTTTGTTATGGTTCAGTTGCATTATGGGTCATTTATATATTCATTTATATACAGTCTATGGTTAGAGCAGCAGAAAAGGCTGTAGAGGAGAGCAAGCAACTGCAAAACAATAATTCTACATGTGGTCCAAGTGGCGGACACGGTAACTTTCTGTTTATATGTTTACAATGATAATTAACAGTGAGTGGGAGTTGCATATGTTTTCAAATTTGTATGTCTTTATTTATTTTAGTTTTCACGGTGTCAGCTGAAGTACAGAGAGAGAGAGAGAGAGAGAGAAAATAAAGCTTTGAGACATCTGTAAGAATCGTGGCCATTCATTTCGTGGGACCGGTGTAGTTACACATACTTAGAGCTGTCCACTTGTGATCGGATCACCCAGGACGCATGTTAATGCAGGTCTGAATAGAGCCGTAGTCTACATTGTTTTTGAAAGGCGAAGGTTCATTAAAAATGCAACATCTTGTGTTTGAAAAGGTGGCAAAAAAGATTTATCTTTGTTTTATTGCTACAAAATGCTACTGAGTGCTAAGACGGTCTGACTTCTGTATGGCAAAGAGGGACATTTACCAGGCAGATTCTTGCCAGTATCTGTCTTCTACTGTAATTATTTACTGCTAGCTGGCAGATTGAAGTGTTCCAAGTCTTGAGAAGCGTTCTAACCTACACTTACTGACTGAGATGACTGTAATCAGCAAAAACAGCAGCAACCCCGTATCTAGAATGTCAAGTCGATGGAAGCGTCTCCTCCTCAATCTTAACCATGTGTGTCTCTGAAAATTAACATGTCTATTAAAAAACCCCACAAAATGACCAAAAAAAGACATTAAATGACCAAAAAAAAGACACAAAATGACCAAAAAAAGACACAAAATGACTAAAAAATCTCACAAAATGACCAAAAAAAGACACAAAATGACCAAAAAAAGACAGAAAATGACTAAAAAACCCCACAAAATGACCAAAAAAAGACAGAAAATGACTAAAAAAACCCACAAAATGACCAAAAAAATACATTAAATTACCAAAAAAAAGACACAAAATGACCAAAAAAAGACACAAAATGACTAAAAAACCCCACAAAATGACCAAAAAAAGACACAAAATGACCAAAAAAAGACACAAAATGACCAAAAAAAGACACAAAATGACTAAAAAACCCCACAAAATGACCAAAAAAAGACACAAAATGACTAAAAAACCCCACAAAATGACCAAAAAAAGACACAAAATGACCAATAAAAGACACAAAATGACTAAAAAACCCCACAAAATGACCAAAAAAAGACATGATGATCACTTTAACACAGTGGAGACAGAGCTGAATAAAAAAAAAAATAGAATGTCAAGCCGATGGAAGCGTCTCCTCCTCAATCTTAACCATGTGTGGCTCTGTTTCTCTTTTAATCTCCGAAGCCTGAATCATAACCTGAGAGCCGTTTTCACCCATCCCCTCCAGGGTTGGGCCTTGCTGGACGGGCTGAACTAACTGACTCCTGGACGTTCTCCTCATGTGCTTCACCTCCTCCCTTCGCTGCGTTCTCCATCCGATCTCACAGCCCTTGTTTCTTCTCTTCAACAACCTCTGCCTCCACGAGTAGTTTGTTTGTGCAGACGCCTGTTGGGGCCTGTGGAGGTGCAGGCCCTCCCCCGGCATGGTACTCGGCACTCGAAGACACCGTCTCTGCATGTCTTCCTCCACCGCTCTGAACACCAGGTCGGTGATATCTCGGCGAAGCCTCATCAGCACCATCGGGTCTTTGATCTGACGCATATCAGACAACATGACCTCTGCAAACTGGTTGAGGATGCAGCGTCTGGGTGGGCTCGGCTGGTCGTCAGCAGAAGTCTCGTCGTGAGGACAGGTCAAAGACATGACCTCTGAGACTTGAGGCTGTGGGTTTGGACGGTGCAGAGGAGCAGGGTGGGGTTCATCATCTGGATCTTGCTCCGTCACATCAGCATCCAGCGGGCTTTCCATCTCCTGGTCGATACTTCCTTCAGTCTCCAGCTCCTCGTCGTCCTCCTCCCTGTCATCGAATGTATCCTCCTGGAATAAGAGTTAGCATAAAAATGTGCAATTAAAACCTACAGGGACACGTCTTCAGGATATTTGCATTACACTGTAAAAAATGTTTGTAGAAATTACAGTAAAACACTGTCAAGTTGCATCAGAAATAGGTCGGAAAATGGAACTTTGTACACTGTAAAAAATGTTTGTAAAAATTACAGTAAAACACTGTCAAATTGCATCAGAAATAGGTCGTAAAACTGAACATTGTACACTGTAAAAAATGTTTGTAAAAATTACAGTAAAACACTGTCAAATTGCATCAGAAATAGGTCGTAAAATTGAACATTGTACACTGTAAAAAATGTTTGTAAAAATTACAGCAAAACACTGTCAAATTGCATCAGAAATAGGCCGTACAATTAAAAATGTAATATCACCGTAGTAGATGCTTGTAATTACCGTAAATCAAGGAATAATGCAAAACTTTTAGACTGTAGAAAACACCGTTTTTTCATGTAAAATTAATGGAGAAATACCATAATGTCACAAGGACACAATCACCCTAAAAATAAAGGCACTACTTAGTCTAAATTACAGTTTTTGCTGATTTTTACATTTAAATTTACAGTAGAAAACTCCCTGTATTTTTTACGGTGAAATTCTGGCAACCACAGCTGCCGGTATTTTACCGTAAATTAAACAGATTTTTTTTACAGTGTACATCACCGTAGTAGATACTTTTAATTACTGTAAATCAAAGAATAGCATAAAACTTTAAATTCTACCGCCATAAATTGTAGAAAACACACAGTTGTGCTGGAAAAATAAACAATTTTCATGTAAAATGAATGGAGAAATACCATGATGACACAATTATCCTGAAAGTAATGGGATTATTCAGTATAAATTACAGGTTTTTTTTGCTGATATTTACATTTACATACGCTCACTGTATTTCTTACGGTGAAGTTCTGGCAACCACAGCTGCTGGTATTTTACCGTAAATTAAACATATTTTTTTTTACAGTGTAGTTTCAACCTACCAGAAATGAATCACCTCGCCTGCGAACTATATAAGGCCTCAAGAAATCCAGTTTCTCCTTGAGCATCTTCTGCTTGGCGGTGCTGACCCTCTCCGGATGCCACAGCACCCTGCCGTACTGAGTCCGGAGCGATCTGGATCTTCTCTCAACATCCGACACTGCAAGGCGATAGTATGACTGAGCAAAATCAAAGAATTATCACTAGCACTTATTGATGCACTAATTATTATTGCACTATACCTTGATTGTTTGTTTTTACTCTTCCTGTAAGTCGCTTTGGATAAAAGCGTCTGCTAAATGACTAAATGTAAATGTAAATGCAAAATATGCTGAATTGTGACTTAACCGCAGTAATTCAGTAGTAAAGAAGAAGTAAGGAAAAATCATACAGTGTAGTGGAGACAGGGGATTGGTTGGCCAACTTTTCACAACTCAGTTCTGACTGGTTGCCTGGTGACCATTAATTCATGACAATAGACACCTAAAGTAGTCCTGGTTAAACAGTTGGTTTCCTGATCTAGATTAAATTGCTGGTTGGTAGTAACCATAGCGACAGGGATGCGGTCAAAGCCTCTGTATCAGCATCAAAATGTACTTAAAGTATCAAAAGTAAAAGTACTTGTTATGCAGAATGAACCCACTCAGATTGTTGAATATGTTCCAAATATATTACTGTATTATTACTAGTGATGCATTTATGTAAGCAGAGTTTTTTTTCTCAAGATAGGACTCATTTTAACTACTTAATATACTGTTATGAGGTTAATTAAAAAAAAGTCTAATCCCTTTAAATGTATCATGTTTTTTTATGTTAAATCTTGATGAATATTGAGTATTTGCCTCAAAATGTAGTGAAGTAGAAGTATAAAGTTACATAAAATGGAAATACTCAACAAAAGTACACATACCTCAATATTGTACTTAAGTACAGTACTTGAGTAAATGTACTTAGTTACTTTCCACCACTTCAAGTGACTATAAGCAGAACAAATGTATATAATAAGGTGATTCATGTTCAAAGTTTTGTGCATTTGTGCCAAACCAGCTAATCACAGGGTTGGTTGGCACACGTTGTGATTCATCGCAATTCATCAATAGGAATATCTATTTACTTTGGCACTAAATATTATTAATACAATAATAATAATAATAATAATAATATATTGACAAAAATACACATTGTTTTTTTTTATGTTAAAAATATTTTTATTTTTTTAAATTATTTAATTTTTATGTCCTACATGTTGTTGTTTTTTGTTGTTTGTTTGTTGTAGTTGTTTTTTTTTTTTTTTTGGGGGGGGGGGGGGGGTAATTCATACAAAAAATGATGTGAGCATTGGTCCAAAGTTTTCTTTTGTGAATGTTGTATTTTTGTACATGTCCTGTACTATCAGCGCTGGATAAAAATAAATGTCAAAAATTATATACATATTTTTATTCTCACAAAACAAATATGCATACATTAAAAGCACATGTGCCAACCAACCCGTTCACATCTGACCCTGTTCTCCAGCTCCCAGCACCAAACTGTAGCTGACTCCTGTGTTTAGTAACTAGAAATAATAAATTTCCAATATCTCTATCAAACACAGCTTTATAGGAAATACTTTAGATAAAAAAGGAAAATGAGAATTGGAGATGAATGTGATTATAAATGCTGTGACTTGGGAAGATGTGTGTGAAGAGGGACATAAAATAACGAATAGTCCACTATAGTGAAAGTTTAACTGGAAGTAAAAAATGTGTTATTTTATAACTCCCTTAATTGTATCAGAATTTAAAATCAATAACACAAATTTATGCTGGATGGACTGTAAACAAATTGGATTTTGGGACTGTCCAAAACTGAAATCTAACCGGAAGTGGATCCATACAGAGATTCTGGCCACTAGACCCACTGGATGGGGTGACCGATAAATGTAAGATTAAATTGCTGCATATTTTATTTTTGTGGCAAAAAAACAAAACAAAAAACAAAACTGGATCTTGGCTCAAACCGCTGCCTCTTACACTGTCTCAATGGCAAGAGATGTTAACTAAAGCGTACATGATGGAAAAAATAACTGCATAGCTCCATCTGAAGTTAGATACATTTTTTAATGTATGAGCTCCGATTGTCACTTGTTTTAAGTGACAAGAGCAAAAACAAAATTTTTATTTAAATTTACATTTATTTTTATTATATTTTAATTTATTTTATTATATTGTTGCACTGTGTTTATGTATTTTAGTATTTTAGTTTTTACCGTATTTCCTGCAACTGTGATATCTGTACAGCACTTTGGTCAACCCGGTTGTTTTAAATGTGCTCTATAAATAAAGTTTGACTTGACTTGACAAAAAGGTGCCTTGCTGAGGGAATAATAAATAATTTCCCCCCACTGTGTGTTACCGTCATCAACAGTTTGTACGTTTGCTTGCCGAAATGTGAATTATTGTGTGTTTTCTGACAATGTACAGATAATGTCAAACTTGAATATTTTGCCCAACCCCCACAGTTTTGTAATAAATTGATCCACAGACCACTTTTTAACTTTCAATACTATAAAACTGAAATGATACCTTCACCATATAACCAACAGATATTGATGTCAATATGCAGTGGTGGAATGTAACTAAGTACATTTACTCAAGTACTGTACTTAAGTACAATTTTTAGGTATTTGTACTTTACTTTTGTACTTTAACTTTTTACTTCTGCTCCACTACATTTTTAGGCAAATATTGTACTTTTTACTCTAGGATTTAGCTGCCAGCTTTAGTTACTTTTCAGGTCGAGATTTAACATAATATATATGATCAATGTAAAGTGATTAGACGTTTTCTTAATTAAATATTTTAACAGTATATTAAGTAATTAAGTGAGCCCAATCTTTACAAAATTAAAACACTGCATACTCTAAATCACCAATACAAATAATGTAAAAATATATTTAGAATATATAAAACAATCATAGTGGGTCCATACTGCATAACCCAAGTACTTTTACTTTTCATACTTTAAGTAGATTTTGATGCTGATACTTTTCTACTTTTACTTCAGTAAGATTTGGATGCAGGACTTTTACTTGTAGTGGAGTAATTTCACAGTGTGGTATTAGTACTTTTACTTAAGTAAGGGATCTGAATACTTTTTCCACCACTGTTAACATGTTTTAACACAGTAGATGTGTGCCAACCAGCCCCGGTCTCCCCTACTCTGTGAATTTAATTTATCATTCCTACTCAATAAATAAGAAACTTGAATAAAGTTCATAGAGGCTCACATCTCTTCCATCTCCTGTTCTTACATATTGCTGGAGGTACACTACTGGTCAAAAGTTTTAGAACACACCAACTTTTCCAGAATTTAATTGAAAATGATGCAGTTTAATGTCTCAGCGTACTCTGAAATTAATGCACATTTGCAACATTTAAAATTCTTTATTGAGCATGACAGTGTTTTGAAAGTAAAAAAAAGATTCAAAATCACATTTTATGTTGGACTACAGGACCAAAAAAAGACACAAAATGACAAAAAAGACACAAAATGACTAAAAAACCCCACAAAATCACCAAAAAAAGACACAAAATGACTAAAAAACCCCACAAAATGACCAAAAAGACATTAAATGACCAAAAAAAGACATTAAATGACAAAAGAAAAGACACAAAATGACAAAAAAAGACACTAAAAGACACAAAATGACTAAAAAAAAGACATAAAATGACCAAAAAAAAGACACAAAATGACTTACAAAGACATGAAAAGAATTAAAAAAATGGACAAAATAGCCCAAGACTCAATAGAGTTAAGTTGTGACTTGAACTGCTTGAATTTCAATTAAAATAATGGAAAAATTGGGGTGTTCTAAAACTTTTGACCGGTAGTGTATTTTTTAATACAATACTACTGAATCCATCATAAACTCTACTCTGTTTTTTATCAGTTTACCAGGTTTTCCGATGGACAAAGCGAACTCGCTCCACAGCTTGGTCTTCAGATCCTTGTCGTAGTAAGAATCCACCGAGGAATTAAAAAGGCATTCATGTGTGCGCCAGAAATCTATCAGCATGTTGTCCATGGCGGGACCCCAGTGTGGACCCCGAATCTGACCGCGAAAGTGCGTCATAGTCTGTGGAGAAAACTCCTCTTATTTATCATAATATTAACACAGGGTCCCTCTTACGGATTAATAACAGCCATGGTTATGTTTATTGCTTCTTCTTTAGTTTTATTTCACCCCGGATGGAGTAAAACTTGAGACATTGCCCGTTACTGCCACCAATTGATCTGGAGTAAGGATTGGGGATTTTCGTCTCGAATTTAATATTTAATATAAAAAATGTTTAAAAAAAAGTTTCAACAATTTTTTATTATTGTTTATGATGATCACACTCATTGTATATATATATATATATATATATATATATATATATATATATATATATATATATATATATATAAAAATAAAATAAAATAATATATATATATATATATATATATATACATATTTATATAGGATTATATAATAAGCCATTTAGATAATTTTGTAATAACGCTATAGGTTATTTAAACCATTATTAGGCTATATAGTAAAACATTCAAAATTATTATTATTATTAATATTAGTAGTAGTAGGAGCAGATCATTGATGAGGAGAATAATATGTTTATTTTAAATAGAATAAAGTAAATAAAATATCATAAATAATAAAAATATTTTTATTTTCTCTCTAACTTCATTCAATTAGTTTACAAAAAATAATGTATAAATAAATAAAGAATTTATTTTCAAAAGGACGGAACCATCTTATTAATTCATAAATAAAACAAAAATATATCCTTAGGTCCTCTTGAAAGGCGCAATATAAATTTAAGTTATTCTTATTATCATTATAAATTTTAATTTTTACACTGAAAACAACAATTAAGATTTAGATTAAGATTAAGATTAGATCTCCTCATGACACCGGCCACCTATGATAAAATCTCCTACATCCTCAGTTGATCAGATCATGTGATTTTACCCCTTTAAGATCATCACTTCTTTGACAATTTGTCACATTCATAGGCATCAGATAAGAACCCAGCAAATAAGAGCTAGAGGGAGATTGTTTAGTTATCGGTTTAGTTTATCAGTGTTTTATTGTTGACATCAATATTGGTAACACTTAACTCTAAGGTGTCTACATAAGAGTGACATGAGTGTGTCATAAACATGACATGGGCTGTGTCATGAACATGAATGACACTTTGAAGTAACATTAATGCTCATGATACTTGTCATGTCATGTTTCTGACAGGCTTGTGTGACTCTTATGTAGACACCTTCAAAATAAAGTGTTACCATATCTTGCTTAAGTCACAAAGGCATGTTCAAAAAAATGCCTAAGTCATTTATTTCTCTTAAGTTACATAATTTAGTGTTATTACTATGCCAATAGCCATCCTTTGTTACATCCTTTTTGAGTGAAATGATCAATTAATGTCATATGTTACACTTTTGGTGATTTTTTTTGTTTCCTGCAAAACTTGAAAAAATGACTTAAGCGATTATTTTAACAGGGTGACGATATAACACAGGGGTGTCAAACTCTGGCCCGCGGGCCAAATTTGGCCCACAGTGTAATTTTATTTGGCCCGTGAGGTAATACCAAATTATTATCTTATTATTGTACTATAAAAGCTGACCCGCCGGCCGGTATTATACGGCGCATTTACCGCTAGTACTACAAATCCCACAATGTCCTGCTGTTGTTTTGGCGCGTCAATCAGGACAGGACCCAGAAACGCTCCTCTGTGACAGTCGTCATAGCAACCTCAAGCTAGAGCTGTCTCCGAGCTACCCCTTCCCAAAAATGGCGAAAAGAAAGGCAGAATTTATTAACCTGTTGAAAAAGTTTATTTTGATATTTAAATCAGAAGGATGCAAATAGAAAAGAGGCATACGATTTTTATTTATTTATTATTTAATAAATTAATGACATTGATGTGTTTTTTATTTGAAATTTGATTTTGCATGTCTGCACTATTTAGTTATATATTGTATGTTTATAAGCGTTGCTGGTTCCATATTTAATGTTAAAGCAAAACATGTTTGGTATATATTAAAAGGTTTATTTGTTCAATGTTGGCCCGCGATTTTATTCAAGTTTTACATTTTGGCCCATTGTGTATTTGAGTTTGACACCCCTGGTATAACAGATCATAATACCAGATTTGACGTAAAGTGACGTCGTCCTCTCCGGGTGATTGACAGCTGCTCAGCCCTGCCTGCGTCGCTCTCCCCGGCCTCCGCCATCTTGCCTCCCTCCCTCTCTCCCTCCCTCCCTCCCTGCTGCCAGAAGCCGAGTGCGGAAGAGGAAACGGCGCTGTGCGGGCTCAGGGTTCCGCCTGTGGAGCTTCACATATTCTCCTAGCCGACACAGCCTGCTTAACCATCACACTTTAACCGTTTCTGCACGCGGGGATAGAAGAAATGGCTGGACGGTTACCGGCGTGTGTCGTCGACTGCGGCACCGGGTAAGCAGGCAGACCACCAGGGTTAGGGGCTCGGTGTCCCGGAGAGGCTGAGCCCGGTTAGGGGCTGTCAGTGTCGGCTGCAGAAACAGACGCGACTGGGTGTGTGTGTGGATCCTCAGGCAGCTAGCTAGCCAGCGAGCTAACATGCTAACTGATATGTTTCTACTCTGCATGTTGAGCTAAGTCCGCTCATTTTGAGCAATATCACCGATTATTTTTCATGCTAGCTAGTTTTATCATCACTATAGATTTGTTTTCTTCTGCAAGAACCCATCTAGTACATGCAGCTGCAAGCCCCAAACCCTCTCTCACAGCTGCTTTCATTCATTTGGCCTTTTTTTCCCAAATATAGATGTTAATTTGCTAGATTTCCCCTTTAATGATATGTGTATCCGCGACCTTAGCTGGTGCATTCAGAGACCTTTTTCTCTCGTTAGCCTTGATTTGCGCATGCGCAGTACCACTTCCTATTCAGCCTACACTTCCTCATTCACGCTTTTTACTCCATATATGGTCGTTTCTCGGCATCCAAGGCATGCTATTTTTGATTAACTTCTCCAATTTATTATTTGGCAAACAATCGATTATTCCCATGTTGCATTGACCTTTTATAATTATCTCACATCGCAGCAAATGTTTTGTTTTATAACGGACAGAAAAATAAATCAGGGCTACATAGATATTCCTTTGCAGCAGTTTGCATCGATCGGCGTATAAAACTTCCTTCCAAGTCTTTTGTATTAGGTAGATTTTCACCTCTGATTGCACTTAGATGGAGATTTTAACTGTGATTTTAAGATAAGATAGAACTCTATTAATCCTGAAGGAAATTCAGGTTCCATATTTCTCCAAAACCCCCAAAACAATTAGAAAAACAATCACAATATTTGATAATATAATAAAAACACTGAACAAAATAGGTAACAATCACAATATACAATATAAAAATGAAAATTGTGAAAATAAAAAGTGTCTCAGTGAGTAAAGTGCAGATGACATGGAATGGAAACATTTAAGGTATTTCTAAGTCTTCATCATGGTCATGTTTTTTATCCCATTTTATTTGTGATTCTGACTCTCTGAGGAGGAGAAATGTCTTAAAACTGCACATTTCTCCAAATTACAGTACTCAGCATGATAGGTATGCTCGGTTAGTTTTGGGGGCTAGAAGTGGTTTGCATTGCTTGCATGTAGAGGCTTGAACTCGTCACTCCTCGCATTGCATACCTCTCCACTTATCCCCCCCTTCTCCCTCCAGGCTGTTAACCACTCTTCTGCTTCTGATCTGCACTGGGACAGCAAAAGAAAGTGCAGCTGAGAATTAGGTTGGCCTGTACTCGTCTCTATTCATCAAGCAGATGGCTTCTACTTTCTGGCCAAGCCTTACAGTCATAACACATATGTTCCAACATCCAATTTATGACAACAAGACTTTTTTATCTGCTGAAAAACACTCATTAAATCACAATTTGGATTCAAATTTTGTTTAATGATTAAATGGAAACTTTGACATGGCATGGCTCTGCGGCTTAGCCAGAGTGTACCAGCTATGTGCAGATGTTGTGACGTGCTGAGAGAGTTCAACAGCTGTTTCTGAGTCATGCTCAAGATGTCCAAATAGTGACAACTCCACTTCCTTTTACACATCAGTCTTCTAAAACAGCCATGCTGCTATTATTAGAATAGACTACTTGACCATTACACATCCAGATTTGGATACACTGTAGTGGTGTTTAGCTTTTAAAAAAAATTTAATTAAAAACTAGTATTGCATGTCAAGGCTTTCCATAGCAGAAACACAATCTCAGGTGTTGCAGCTTGAGTCATTTTTTTGTGTTCATTTTAAGCAAGCAGTTGAAACAACCTGTTTTTTGCAGGCTACATTTCAGTAAAGTAATTAAAATTTCTAGGATAAGACAAGATAAGATAAAATAGAACTCTATTAATCCTGAAGGAAATTCATGTTCCATATTTCTCCAAAGCCCCCAAAACAAATACAAAAACAATCACAATATAGGATAATATAATACAAACACTGAACAAAATAGGTAACAATCACAATATACAATATAAATATAACAATATAAAAATGAAAATTGTGAAAATAAAAAGTGTCTCAGTGAGTAAAGTGCAGATGACATGGCAGGATGTAATACTAATACAGATAATAATAATGATAATATAATAATATACATATATATTGTACATAATATAGTCCGTGGTGTTAAATTGTATTGCACATGATGTTAACGTTGTGAAATACAATTTCCAAATGTACCATATAGTTCTAGTTGTTCTATTCTTTACCTTGACCACTAGAACCTTAGTTGTTATATCCTCATTACTGATGGATATTTATCAAAAACCTCAATGTGTAAATATATTATGAAAGGGACCTGCAATATCCATATTGAGGTATTTTGGTAAAACTATTATGATATTTGATTTATCCATACCACCCAGCCCTGGTCTTGAAGGTTTGCACAGTGCTCAGTTTTATCGATCATGTTTTCTAGGTAAGAAAGCTTGAGTCATTCATTCATTTACATTACTGTGCAAAAGTCTTAGGCAGATGTAGAAAATGTCTAGAAGAATTGATGCTGGTTTAAAGGCAAAGGGTGGTCACACAAAAATATTGATTAACATTTCTATTTTTGAAAGCACTCTTATTTTACAGCATTTTTCCACACCTGCCTAAAATATTTGCACAGTACTGTATATGTGATCAGTCTGGACATCTTCCAGTTTAGGTATCTTAGGAGGGCTTGAAAAGTGTTTGAATTTTACTTTAAAAAAATGTACAAACCCTGTACCGACTTATAATAATTCACCATAAGTAGTTTCCTCCAGTAGCTCAGTTGGTTGTTGGGCAGCTGATGGTGTCCACTGTCAGGCATTACGTGTGTTGTAAGCTTGTTGAGGCAGGTTGAGCTAGACAAGCTGGGACTGTTCTCTGGTATGAAGGTGTTCATTGCTGCTGCTACATTCTGTTGCTATAAACCCATGTTGTTGTTACTGCCATGAGAACCCAGAGACCTGAGTAGAAACAATAATGTCACATTTCCACTGCTGGTACACTTGTATTACATGGCTCTGCTCAACTAGACTAGCTCTTAGGTGGTTTTCCATTAGCAAAAGCGGTAGATGGTATCTGGTACTTCTTTGGCACCACCTTGGTTGAGGTTCCAGTGAGCTGAGTTGATACTATAAGGTGGAGTTAAAAGACCGCAGACCACTGATTGGTCAAAATCATCAGTTGTGGGACATGGCACACCCTAAACCAGGCATGTCCAAACTATTCCACAAAGGGCTGTGTGGCTGCAGGTTTTCGTTTCAACCAAGCAAAAGCACACAGTTTGACCAATCAACTGTCTGAAGACTGAGATCAGTTGATTAACTGAGTCAAGTCTGGTGTGCTGCTGCTTGGTTGGAACGAAAACCTGCAGCCACACGGCCCTTTGTGGAATAGTTTGGACATGCCTGCATCAACCGATGTTTAAAAAGCGGAGCTACCGTTGATGGAGATCTCAATTTTGGATAGTTTGGATGCCAATGAAAGGATTCAGCAATGATATCATGGCAGTTTAGCACAGCACCACTATGGCAATCAGCTGAGAATCCTCCCTGCACTGATGGGTTAACCCATTGAAGCCTGGAAAGCAGATATGTCGTTTTGTAGTATTTGTATAAGCTCTCAAATACTTTTTGAATTTCATTTCTATCTGCTACAGAGGCTGAAAAATCTATTATTTAGTAGAAGAGTTGACACTTTTTTCCCCATAATTTTTCCAGAATTTCCAGAAAATTAGAGGCTTATTTTAAAATCACCCAGCGATTTTTCAGGCCTCAATGGGTTAATATCTGCAGTAGAAAACAAACATTGAGAATAGAACCTGGTACCAAAAGTGAGTTGAGTAGAGTTGTGCAGAGCCACACCACACAGTGGAAACAAGTCTCCAGCGAGAGAAGTTCCCAATATTACAAGTTACAACTATATAACAGTCTGAACATGACACATTGAAGTTGTGCTATTATTTCTAGTAATACTACACAAAGGGCCTGCCAACTATTTCTCCCAGTTTCCTACTGTATTTGAACACGATCTATGCTGTGTTCCCATTGTGTTCTTTCTACTGGCTCTACCTTAGAAAGTCAACATTGGCAGCTCTGTTGGTTTTTCACTGTGCTTGACAGATAGGTGAAGGTGCCAGATAACATTATATAACTTTATTCACACATCACAGTGTTTTTTTTTTTAGCTCCTGGCAAACGAAAAATCACTCAGTTGACATGCCAAGACAGGTACTAGTGATTGTGTCCTCGCTATCGCCTGTCACTGTTATGCCAGTTCATGTCACAATGGGTCGTGTTAGTTGACACAAGAATTTGGACATAGTTGTTAATTGTTATAAGTAGGGGTGTGCCATATCGTATCGTTCACGATAATATCGGTATATTTTTTTTATGGTTAAAAAAAATGCATATCGTGATACTGGCAACATTCCTACTTCTTGATGTAGTAACGTAAGGCTAACATTAGCTAGCAATTAAAGTTGTTTTAATCACAAAAAGCTACTTACTCTCTGTCGCTAAACACATGCAGCTTTCAAAATAAGAGCACAGTGTGTTAACAGAATCCACCACAGAACTTACAAGAAGACTGTCAAAATAAGATGCCTTAAATAAAACATACAAGAACCTTTATTCTCCTTTACAAAATGTCATTAAAATATGCCCCCGGAACCCCTAAATGGTTAATTTTATTATTTTCTCATACATTTTTTTTATTTATTTGGCAACTGTTGAGATTTGCATTTCACACTACATTTTAGATTTTTATTTATTTATACAGACTCTTTTTAAGTATTTCGTAATATCGTCAAGAATATCGTTATCGCAAAAATAGCCTGAAATATCGTGATATTCTTTTAGGGCCATATTGCCCACCCCTAGTTATAAGTCACATTTTGCCTTTTACGACAAAGCTCAGAACAGTCTCGGGTCAGATTTTTTTTGCTTCTTTTTTTGTAAAGTTTAATTCAAAGCCGCCACTATTATGACCAGGATGTGGCTTATTATGCCCAGAGTGCTTTGGCAGTCGTCAGCAGTGTCCTCTATCAGTCCCTTGGGCCTTGTGTGCAGGAAGTATCAGAGTCCTGTCTGGGCCTAACCCAGTGGGGACTACATCTGGCTAGCATGTGCCCCACAAAACACCATTTGTACAAAGCAGAGACATCAAGAAGGCTGTAAAATCTAAAAGTCTTTGATGCTTAGGCTGAAGGTGTCCTTATTGAATGTTGAGCGTTGAAGTGGAAATGTTGTTTATGTGTCACAGTGATTTTTAGAAACATCTTACAACTTTTTTTTATTCATACAACTTCCCTCTTTGGTTAAGGCTTTGCTTGCTTTTTTTAACGTAAAAAATAGAGAAGTAGGCAATAAAGAATGCAGCAGTGTTGAGGTCACAGCAAGTTTATATTAAGGATGGTCTGTTTAAGCAGAAGTGATCCCCCCCCCCCACCAGGACAATTATAAATAGTCTTCAGTTTCCCAAAACTACATGAATGGCTCTTTTAATGGCCCCCCATTAGCAAACTCCAGCGCTGCCGCTGCTTCTGGCACCGCACCAGCCCGCCAAAGGACAGTGATGGCATTGATCAAAACGATAGCATGGGAGATGGAAGCCAAAAATAATCTTTACTGAACTAAACTTTCATGCATACTAATAAAATGCCAGCAGCAGTGCAACAGGTGGTTGTTTTTTGCCTCTGTATGATAAAATGTGTTGCTTTTCTCCTGCAGTTACACCAAACTGGGGTATGCAGGGAACACAGAGCCACAGTTCATCGTTCCATCATGTGAGTATTTCACCGTGCATTGAATTCCCCACACAGCAGCCAAACAGGCCAGTGACCAGTGCTTTTTTTGAAGTGACAAAATGTTTTTTAAAAATCTGTTCCAACAAGAAGTTTAGCTGAGATTGTCCCTGTAACACCCTTTATGGTTAAACATTTTAAGGCGTTTCCTTCAATTTCGGTAACACTTTACAATAACCATCATTTATAGATGGTAAATAGACCATTTATAAATGGTAAACAGATGGTTTATTAATGTTTAATAATCATTTATAAACCGTATATAGGCCATTTAGAATGGTGAATAGAAAATGTAATAATGTTGAACTATAATTTATAAATGCCAAATAGATTACTTTACCATAAACAAGCATAATTATTAGTTTATTAATAGATTTACACTCATAACTTTTTAAACACCATATTAAGTATGTAAATAATAATTGGTTTATAAACCATCTATAAACATCACTTAGATGGTTATTGTAAAGTGTTACCTCAATTTCTAGTTTAAATTCCTCACAAACTTATTTATCAATAAAATGTACACAATTTGTAAGAGAGTTTATCCTCTGTTGCTGTTTTGTTGAATTCTTTCTTTTCTTGTCAGGTATTGCCATTAAAGAGTCAGCCAAGGTTGGAGACCAGGCCCAGCGGAGGATGATGAAGGGGGTGGATGACTTGGATTTCTACATCGGAGATGAAGCAGTAGACAAGCCCTCATATTCAACTAAGGTACATGACCCTCAGAGCTCAGCTCACCAACAGCAGTGACTGGCAAAGCAGATTTTTCTTCAGAGAACCAATTTCTCTGTCGTTCATGTAACTTTACCAGGGCCAAACACAGTGTGGGAATCCAATCTGTAAACTGATTTATCTTAAAACATTTTAAACATCTGTCCTATACATAACACCAAGGACATGTACAGTCATGGAAGAAAATGATTAGACCACCCTTGTTTTCTGTAATTTCTTGTTCATTTTAATGCCTGGCACAACTAAAGGTACATTTGTTTGGACAAATATAATGATAAAACCAAAATAGCTCATACGAGTTTAATTTAAGAGCTGATATCTAGACATTTTGCATGGTTTTCTTGATAATGATTTTGGTTATTTCCATGAATGTATTTCTTCAACAATATGGCCTTTGAACATGTTTAACATCACCATTACAGAGGGTAGAGCAGGATCATGCATTTCTGTGTCCTGTATATTTTAATGCGTAGTGAGTTATTAACTGCTGCTGCATGTCTTTCATCCAAATGGACCCGTTTGGATGGGTTAAAATACTGAAATGCAACTAATGTATAACTTGTAGCCTCCTTTATTGTCAGCGCCAGATTGATGTTAACGAAACACAATAATGCAACATACTTCCTTTTTTTGGCGAGAAGCTAACGGTCGTGTTGTTCCAACAATCGCTCCAGTGCGGTTGTTTCCCTTTCAGAAGCTTTGTAATCCAGTCTTGAGATGGGGTGTCTTCTTGGATACTACTTAATTAGTAATCCATCCCTGAGTGTCTTTAATCCATTTTTCTGTGTTAAAACAGTCACTGTTGTCAGCCTTCCACTAGGTTGAATCTGTCAACCAATCAGAGGTTGTGTTTGTAATTCTGTGGCAGCTCTGCTCTCAGATGCATTGTGCAGTCATCCTGTCGTCATTTCCTCCAATCAGCACTATATTGAGTTGAAAAGCCTTATTGTACAACCTCGGTTTCAAACAGTTACACTCTGAATTCTGATTTTGACCCATTCTGTTTTTATTTATGTTTTACAGCGTCCCAACATTTCCTTTGCACGTTTTGATAGTATTTTAAGGTCCATCTTCAGGGTACACTGACCGCTAAAATGGCAAAACCTCTCTAGTCTAGATCAGTAGTTCTCAACCTTTTTGAGTCGCGACCCCCAATTTAACATGCATGTTGTCCGGGACCCCCGCTCACTGAACACAATCTCACAGTTCAGATCATACAAACTCAGTTGATATGACGAATTTTGGACAAATAATGAAGCAGACAACAACTAAAACATCTTTCTGACCAAAATGACCAATGAAAATGACATAAAATTAAGCAAAAAAAGACACAATATGACCAAAAAAGACACAAAATGGCCCTAAAAAGAAACAAAATGACCAAAAAAAAGACACAAAATGACAAAAAAACAACATAAAATGACCAAAAAAGGAAACAAAATGACCAAAAAAAGACACAATATGACAAAAAAAGGACACAAAATGACCAAAAAAAGACACAAAATGACCAAAAAAGACACTAAATGATTAAAAAAAACCCCACAATGACCCAAAAAGTCATTAAATGACCAAAAAGACTAAAACACATTAACACTTTAACACGGTGGAGACAGAGCTGACTTCCAGATGATTTGGCGACCCCCAGAAATCATCTTGCGACCCCAATTGGGGTCCCGGCCCCAAGGTTTAGAATAGCTGGTCTAGATGACTGTGGCCGCAATCAGAGGTTTAAATGCTCAGAAGTCTGTATGTTTTATTTTAGTACCTTCTAGACTTCAGAAACTAAAAACACACTTTTAGGAAAAGTCATGGGCTGAACCTGGAGTGTGTGCATTATAAAAACCAAACAGTCTGTCTGTGTGTGGATGCTGATCAGCATTATGTGTGAAATTACAGTGCCATGGTATCCTTTTTTGTAGGAAGTACCTGATGAGTTTGATTTGCTTCATAGTTTACACAACTATATGGAATTAGTTTAGATAAGACTATGTGCAGGACTACATGTTGTATGACTTTGCTGCCATAGTGTAGTTTTTATCAGATTCAGTGGTTCTTCTCGATCTGGAACATAATGTCCAGCAGGAGTAGTGTGTGTCCTCTCTGGTCCAGCTAGTCGTCTCAAAGTGGACTCTTCATAGCAGGAAATGAACAGGTGCAGCTAATATTATCAACCATGGCTCTGCTCTATTTAGGTGTCCCAGTAAGCCAGTTTGCCAGAACTGTGTCCTCCTTCTGTTCCACATACTAATACTGAGCTGGTTCACACTGAATAGACTGAACTCAAATACAGTATAAATACTGTACATACACTAGTGGTCAAAAGTTTTAGAACACACCAACTTTTCCAGAATTTAATTGAAAATGATGCAGTTTAATGTCTCAGTCTTCTCTGAAATTAATGCACATTTGCAACATTTAAAATTCCTTATTGAGCATGATAGTGTTTTGAAAATAAAAAAAGATTAAAAATCACATTTTATGTTGAACTAAAGTACTAAAAAAAGACACAAAATTACCAAAAAAAGACACAAAGTGACAAAAAAAGACACCAAAAGACTTTTGAGAGAAAGAAATTACGCTGCAAAGTTCGGCTTTTTTTATTTAAAACATTTCAGAGCAGTGAATCTTAAATTCGAGGAAAGTTTGAGAAAATGCTTGTATCGTAGGGCCCGTAGAGCTGATTTCCAGCTCTAAAAAATCAGCATATTAAAAGACTAGTCTATAGAACATACCGTATACAGTCAAATTAAGTTTTGCTATGGACACGCAGTAAAGGGCCTGTACCAGCGAAATGGAATGCAGCCATAATCTTTGTAAAGTGAACAAATTCTCTTCATTCACTATAAATCACCTCTTTCTCAAAGGGTGCGTTCAAATACCCATTCTACCTAGTCTTTAATAGATTTCCCCCCATAGTACGGCAAATGCTGTACGCCTAAAATACTATGATGTCGTACTACATCTGGTTGCATTTTGCAGCATACTGCTCTGGTTGTTCTGACCCACAATCCTCTGCACAGTGGAAGATACATTAGATGTGAGTTACATCTAAGACAGCACAGGCAGATGAAAGCCTGATGACGACTCATTGACAGAAGAGGGCAAAGTTCAGGTTCAATGTTATGACAGTAGTATGTCTACATTGTATGCATACTGCTTGAAAGTAAAAAGAAAAAGTATGCCAACTGGAATGCAGCATGCACCTGATTACACTGACACAACAACTGTGTGATTTAATTTAGTCAATTTAGGTTCTGCTGTGCATTTCACACATTGTTGTTGAGGGTTAACATGTAAACAGATCAGAAACTCTCCTGTGTGAATAGATCTGCTGTCAGATTTCGTTATGAAAGTACTGTTATGCCACCAGAAATGCATAATTGTAGTCGGCTTGATAACCTCCAATATGTATATCTACACGTACAGCATTTTTGCAGTTATATAAGCATGAACAAACATATATTACCTGTCAAAAGTTTTAGAACACACCAGCTTTTCCAGATTTTTTATTGAAAATGATGCAGTTTAATGTCTCAGTGTACTCTGAAATTAATGCACATTTGCAACATTTAAAATTCGTTATTGAGCATGATAGTGTTTTGAAAGTAAAAAAAAAAGATTCAAAATCACATTTTATGTTGGACTAAAGGACTAAAAAAAGACACAAAATGACCAAAAAAAGACACCAAAAGTCACAAAATGACTAAAAAAGACACTAAAAGTCACAAAATGACCAAAAAAGACACAAAATGACTTACAAAGACATGAAAAGAATTCAAAAATGGACAAGACTCCATAGAGTTAAGTTGTTAACCCATTTCTTGTTCCCTGAAAAAGGCCTACTTGTATAATTCTGAAATGTACATTATTTTTCAGTTTTGGTTAAGCTTACCTTTTTTTATTTACCTCTGGCAGTTCACCACTTACCTTTGTACCCTTTCAAGCTGTTCATTTGACTTGAACTGCTTGAATTTCAATAAAAAAATGGGAAAATTGGGGTGTTCTAAAACTTTTGACCGGTAGTGTATGTTGAACTGCAGTGCAGATATTATTCAGCTTTAGTTTTTTTTGTAGAGGTCAGCTGTGATCCTGCAAAAACAATGGGGCAAGAGAAACCACACTGACAGGAAGTTTAAGCCAAAAGGCAAACTAAATACACAGACAGTGGGTATTTTACAATATGTGTGCTGTTTTTGCATCTTATATTTAGACTTTTTCTCTCTCAATGCAGTAATCTAATAATCTGAACCCTTGTGCCAACAGTGGCCGATCCGTCATGGCATTGTGGAGGACTGGGACCTTATGGAGCGCTTCATGGAGCAGATCATCTTCAAGTACCTGAGGGCTGAGCCTGAGGACCACTACTTCCTCCTGGTAAGAGCCCTACAAACATTAGTCCAACATGGCTTCCTACTCCTGATAGACATGCCTCCATTCTCTGTGTGAAATGAACCTTTCTGCTCATGGGCCAAGGGGCCAGAAAACCACAAAACATTGACCCAAATAACCATTATTTGTTGCTGACACACGCAGGGGTGTCAAACTCAAATACACAATGGGCCAAAATCTAAAACTTGAATAAAATCGCGGGCCAACATTGAACAAATAAACCTTTTAATATATACCAAACATGTTTTGCTTTAACATTAAATATGGAACCAGCAACGCTTATAAACATACAATATATAACTAAATAGTGCAGACATGCAAAATCAAATTTCAAATAAAAAACAGATCAATGTCATTAATGTATTAAATAAAAATTAAATAAAAATCGTATGCCTCTTTTCTATTTGCATCCTTCTGATTTAAATATCAAAATATAGTTTTTCAACAGGTTAATACATTTAAAAATAAAATAACAATAATAAATCTAGTATTAGCGGTAAATGCGCCGTATGATACCGGCGGGTCAGCTTTTATAGTACAATAATAATATAATAATTTGGTATTGCCTCGCGGGCCAAATAAAATTACACTGCGGGCCAAATTTGACACCCCTGGTTTAACGTATTGAACTTGCTGTTAACTTTCCAGTTAAAATCTAAAAATGTGTTTTTCTGTTAAAGAAGTAAAAATTCTGCAAGATAAGAAGTCTGCTGATTATCCATCTTTAAGTGGTGATGTCTGCAGTCTGAACTTGAGTGTACAGCTGTGTATGTGGTTTGTTTACATGACCCAGCAGTGTGACTGTAATGGATTCAGTGTGGTGAGAGAGCATCCGATGTGGTGCTACAGAATAACTGTAACTGTGTCTGCGTGTGCTATTTATTCTCCTCCTGCAGACTGAGCCTCCTCTGAACACACCAGAAAACAGAGAGTACACAGCTGAGATCATGTTTGAGTCCTTCAATGTACCAGGGCTGTACATCGCTGTGCAGGTGAGATATGTTGCTCATGCAGTTTGTGTACAATAAAAGCTGCCATAAGACTGTACAACACCAACGCAACCTGAACATTTTTGCATAAATCTGCACTCTGCACATTTCTCCACTTAAATTTGCACTAAGTTGTATATAGTATATTATTATTATTATTATTATTGTATATTTGTATATTGTTAAATGTCTTTTCTTAGATTGTTTATTTTGTATCTTTATCTTAACCCTATAAAGCCAAGTGTATCATATTTGATACACAAGTTTTTGAGACCTATACATCAGTGTGATATTTTTTTACTGAAAAACCTGATGTATACATGTGTTGAAGAAAAAAAAAAAGAGCAACAAATTGCACAAAAATACAAGATATAGCAAAAATGTATATGCAGGTTCCAGTGGTGGATCAGTCATTGCTGCGTGAAAACTTCATATCAGCAGATGTATGATGTTGTGTTATATGGAAAAACATATTTTGCATGTTTGAGGAAAATGTTAAAAGAATGTAAAGTCTTAAAAGGTTAAAAATGTTGGGTTTTATATGTTTTTGTTAGTTCAAGAAAAACAAACCGAGCAACAAATTGCACAAAAAGAACTGATGTATCAAATATGATACAAATTAGAATCATATATCCCTATTGTTTTTGGATTTTTAAAAAAATTACCTGTCAGCAGGTTCAAGAAACACTCCAGTTTAAAAAAAGAAGAATTTTCTGGCAATTATTTAGTGGTTCAGACTTTATAGGGTTAAAAATTGTGTGAAACTTTGCGGCTGTAACAAAGAAATTTCCCCACTGTGGGATTAATAAAGTCAAATCTGAATCTGAATCTGAAGAAATACGCTTGTACTTTCTAAGTCAGTTTTAAGGTCATCATTGCATTACTTCTCAGTGTATTGTGTCCTAATGTGACTAATAATAGAATGACAACTGTGGCCTATTTACATGTGAACACACAGGAGTCAGGATATTATCAGTATGACATTTCTCTGCGTGTGTGTGTGTGTGTGTGTGTGTGTGTGTGCCAGGCTGTGCTTGCTTTGGCAGCCTCCTGGACGTCCAGACAGGTGGGAGAGAGGACGCTGACGGGCACCGTCATCGACAGCGGAGACGGTGTCACCCATGTCATCCCTGTGGTGAGTTTCCAGATCAACAACAATTTTTTTTTTTGTTCCAGATCAACAGGCACACACTCCAAAATATCAAAAATATCAAACTTAAAATCACTTAAAATGATCTTATCTTAACTTAAAATTATCAACTTAAAAATATCAAACTCACCACTAACATAAAGCAATTCAAAATATTAATAAAACAGTATTTATCAAAATAAGAAAACATGGTATATTTATATGTATGTAGTATATTTCTATAGATATATGATATGTGTTATAATGTATGTGCTGTAGAACGAATGTGTATATACATATATATATGTAATGAAGTATACATATATGATATGTAGAAATGTGTGTAATATGGATTAATATGTGAATCATTTTTGTTTCTTGTTTTTTATTTTTATTATGTTTTGTGTTTTTAACTGTATATTTGATACTGTTGGACCCCAGGAAGAATAGCTGTGGCTTTGCTGCAGCTAATGGGGATCTTAATAATAAACTAAACTAAACTCCAAAAGACAGATTTTATTTTTTTAGATGAGTTGGAACGAGGGAAAAGGCCAGACTATCATATTGTAAAGGGCTCATTATAGGTTGGTCTTACCAGGCTAGTTCTAACCATGCACTGTACAGAAAGATCGGCAGCCTAAAAGCTAAAAAAAAACCCCCATCTCAATCACCCTCTGGTGGTTTTTTTAATTTTATCTACTGTACTTTCCGCACTATAAGGCGCACCGGAGTATAAGCCGCAGCAGCTAAATTGAATGATGTGTACATATATAAGCCGCACTGGACTATAAGCCGCAGGTGTTTTAAAGTTTAATTACCATATGTAAGGGTTCGTGCACAGAGGGGATTGTGGGGAAAGAGATGGCTGCTTGAGGAAGCTTCTTTTACAGCCAGATTGTCTGTAACTTTAACTTAAAAGCTGCATCATATGCATTTCTACGGTTGTTTTCCATAATGAGGGTTTGTGCATGAAAACTTCCTTTGCACAAACCATCTCGCTCTCGTAATGTCGGTCTGTCTCTCGTAATGTCGGTCTTGCTCTCGTTCTGTCTCTTGTACCACTCTTGGTTTCACTTTTTTTTTTTTTTTTTTAAACAATATGTTTATTGATTTTCACAGCACACAGTGAAAAACAAACAAACACAAAGAACAATCAAACAAATAAAATAGAATATATAAAAATAAAATAAAATAAAAAGAACCCACACTGGGCTATACTACACTACAACTGGGCTCACAGACACAGAGAAAAAAATACAAAATAAATTAAAAAAATACATATCGACAGATGATTCAGAAATTATATAGATACAAAAATAACTGACAGTTAAGCACATGTTCCAGTCCTATGTAAATCCTCGTGTCGGTTTCACTTTTACTTTTGCGCGCTACCTGTTTCACTCTTTTCCGGCACCCTGCCAGATTGGCTCGGGGTCCTTCGTCTGCCGCTGATTACGGCACGGCGACTCCGACAAACTAAGTAGCTTTCGACACAAATACACACAGACAAGTGAAAAATAGCTTTAAAGTATATGAAGGACCCCGAGCCGATCTGGTACGTACACCTGCCTCCAGCTTTTCCTGCTGGAGCCCGCCACTCCTCGCGGACCGGTCATAGAGCCCGTAGAGTTAAAGTTGGTGGACTGTAACCTGTAAAATCCATAGATTTAGGAGGTAACCTAGTGGCCGTTAGCTGTAAAAATCCATAGATTAGCCGCACCGTTATATAAGCCGCAGAATCGAAAAATGGGGAAAAAGGCGCGGCTTATAGTCCGAAAATTACGGTAATAAGTTTAGTTTCAGTTATTTAATGCCATTAAACAGGCTGTAACGTCATGATTGACAGATTTAGTCAGGGTGGGTTTTGGGTCAGAAATTTTGTATCTTGCAAAAACATAAAAATATCTTTTTATAACATTTAAAACGTAGTGTTATCACAACAGTCTTTTCATGTTTTCATTTTTCTTTTTCTGATGTGGCAGCAATACATTTCTTGAAAATAACAATGTGACCACAACCATTATATTTCATACAGCCATGATTCAAGAAAAGCTGCGATGCTATGTAAAAAAAACCCTGAATGCATCAAATTCAGAATGAGAAGTTTCTCAGTTAAAACATAATAATTTCTTGTCATTGTATTGTATTCAGTTGAATGAAGGATTTGCAAATCATTGCATTCTGCTTTGATTATGTTTTTTCACAGCGTTCCAACTTTTTATAACCGGGATTGTTGAAGTTATTTATTGATATTTATATCTCATATTTATTTCATGTACAAAATTCACAATGACTAGGAAAACACCCATCAAAACAGCATTTTGATTTATTTTTTTATTCATTCCCTTCATTTCTGACTGTTTACCCTTTATCAGGCAAAGAACTATATTTTGTAACTTCAGGTAATATTTAGAGAAAAAAGTTGCAAATTTACGAGAAAAAAAGTTGCAGATTTACTATAAAAAAGTTGCAGATTTAAGAGATTTAAAGTGGCAAATCTGCGCGAAAAAAGTCGCAGATTTATGAGAAAAAAGTGGAGAAAAAAGCAACTTTTTTCTCCCAGATTCACCACTTTAACCCTTAATAGGGCACTCATTGAAATACTTGCAAATTCCAAATTTCAACCCTAGAGAATATTGGAGGATATTACATACAGCCAGATTGTGTAAAAAAAACAAAACATACGAAAATAATATTTTGAGAAAAAAGTTTAGGAGATTAAAGCGGCAAATCTACAAGAAAAAAAATGCGCAGATTCATGACATTAAGTGGTGAATCTGGGAGAAAAAAGTGGCTTTTTTCCCACTTTAAATCTCTTTAATCTGCGACTTTTTTTCTTGTAGATTTAGGTTAATAACCATCATTAGCTGCAGTGTGTAGAGGAGTGTTATACTTAGATTTTATTTGGACTAGACTGAAAATGTTCCACCTGTCTACTTGCTCAGTAACAGGATAGTGCTGATGTTTAAAAGTAGGCCACAGTGTGTCAGCGGCTGGAAGGAATTACTCAGCTTTAGGAAATGTGCTTGCAGAATTCATTTAGAGGCTGGTTGACTGAGTCAGCATGTCTGCAGCCGACGCTGAGCATGCGCAAAAAAAACGAGCCAAACACAACACCACGAAGGCCTCGTAGCACACAGACGTAATGGAGGAATATTAAGCTGTGACTTTAATATAAAACTGTAGACTCTTTAATTGGGATACATTTCTTTTTGGGCTTCTGCACTCTACATCCTCAAATAAAAACACAAAATACCTTTTTGGCATACTGAGTGTAGCTGCTAAAAAAGCCATAACAAGGAAATGGCTTAAGCCACACAGCCCATTTATAGACGAGTGGTATGACATCATCTATGACATTTTTGTAATGGAAAGAATCACTTTCTCTGTGAGGCTTCAAAAAGCCAAATTTGAGGAAATCTGTGAGAAGTGGAGATTGTACATCGCCCCGAAACGCCCTTCTTTTGTTTAATATTGTGTAACTTTCTTTTAAAAAAAAATTGTTTTAATCTGTTTTTTACTACTTACTGTAGATGGAAACACCCCCAAGTTCTGTTTGTTCGTTTGTTTATAAAAATCTGAAAATATGGATCACAGTGTCTATTATCAAAACGGTGATGACTGTTGTAATGTGATATTGAAATGTGATTCTAAATAAAGACAAAATGTAAAAAAAAAAAAAAAAAACTGTATACGCGACCCTCCCTCTTAAACCTATAAGTAACTATACTTTACTTAAAAAGTAAAGTATAGTTACAAAGTATAGTATAACACTCCTCTACACACTGCAGCTAATGATGGTTATTAACCCTTCATCAGGCGAAGAACTATATTTGGTAACTTCAGGTAATATTTCGAGAAAAAAGCTGCAAATTTACTAAATTAAAGTGGCAAATCTACAAGAAAAAAAGTTGCAGATTTATCATCACTTCCGCTCCCTCTCACTTCCGTCAGGAGTGATGATATTACTGCGCCGAGTCGAAGTGCTCCCAAGTGCTATTCCGCCATACATTATAGTTATCCTTTTTATCCGCTTAGAAAAGCGCCACGTTTTATTTTGTGTCGCCATACTTGGTCGTTTAACTACTCGTGTAGCTGTATTTAAATAGGGAAAACGTGGAGGAGTTTGGTCGCTTCTAACTGTCCATCTGTTTGGATCCTAATGAATGAACTGGGCTAAGCTAAGTGCTAGCCAAGTGGCGCCGCGCGCCAGGGCGATTGAGTGCACGCATTGAGACGCAAGAGGTCTGTATCAACTCGTCTTACTTACCCGAATAACATGTTTTAATATGAAAAAACGGTGGAGTGTTCCTTTAAATTACATAGCTAGATGAAAATAAAAAAATACAAACAAAATTTAAACAAAACAAATACAAAGGTGTAGAACATCTATAGGGGTTTTTTGAGCTTGGTCTTAAAAGTATTTAAAGAGGAGCATGATTCTGTTAGATGTTTTATGTCATTCCACAAACTGTATACTCATGACATAACCTCTGTGTGTCTCTCAGGCTGAAGGTTATGTAATCGGCAGCTGTATAAAGCACATCCCCATCGCAGGACGAGACATCACCTACTTCACCCAGCAGCTCCTGAGGGAGAGGGAGGTGGGCATCCCGCCGGAGCAGTCGCTGGAGACCGCCAAGGCAGTCAAGGTTAGTCTTCAACTCCCATCAGCCACTTCTTCTGCTGACTGGAGTCACAGTGTGTCATCAGTGAGATACAACACTCAGTCCTCAGGTCTCACAGCAGCAGCAGCAGTGACACTGTGTGTTCCCTCTGGTACACGGTGCCCTGAGGCCCGCTGATGTGGGAATATTTTGAATGTTCTGCTTACCAAGGTTATAATAGTTTTGGATTTTTCATTAGTTTTAGTTTTAATTTCGTTGTGAATTTTTGTTTTCAAATTCAGTTAGTTTTAGTTAGTTTTTAGAGTGAGTTTTCTAGTTTTAGTTTAGTTTTTATTTTTTGAAAATGCTTAGTTTTAGTTCGGTTTTTATTAATTTTAGTGTTAGTTTTAGTTTTTTTGTAATGGGCTATGTGTTGAGTGCGAGATTCAAATAGATCATAATAAATTTGTCTTTGTAGATATGCAAACTGCATTTTGAGTTAACTCTTTATCAGGCAAAGAACTATATTTGGTAACTTCAGGTAATATTTAGAGAAAAAAGTTGCAAATTTACTAGATTAAAGTGATTAAAGAGAAAAAAGTGGGAAAAAGCTACTTTTTTCTCCCAGATTCACCACTTTAACGCTTAATAGGGCACTCATTGAAATACTTGCAAATTCCAAATTTCAACCCTAGAGAATATTGGAGGATATTGCATACAGCCAGAATATGTAAAAAAAACAAACGAAAATAATATTTTGAGAAAAAAGTTTACGAGATTAAAGTGGCAAATCTACGAGAAAAAAATGCGTAGATTCATGAGATTTAAAGTGGTGAATCTGTGAGAAATAAGTTGCTTTTTTCCCACTTTCCCCACGTAAATCTGCGACTTTTTTTCTTGTAGATTTGCCACTTTAATCTAGTAAATTTGCAACTTTTTTCTCGAAATATTACCTGAAGTTACCAAATATAGTTCTTTGCCTGATAAAGGGTTAACTCAAAATGCAGTTTGCATATCTACAAAGACAAAAGTTGATCACTTTGACCACTAATAATTATCTCTTTGTAAAGTTTTCATTTTAATATGTCATGAAGAATTGGCATATTATGTTTTATTTATGTTTCAGACACCGTCCCAACATTTCTTTTTGAATCAGTTTGCTAGTGTTGATATTTATTGTGTCATTGATTTACAAGTACCACATGGAATTAGAAGACACAAAATATTACTCTTCAATTACGTCGCACACAAATGGCTCTGCCTTTAGTCCAGGCTGATCATCATATAATGTTCAATAAAACATGAAATTGGCTAAATCACAACAGTCTTTTCTCTTCAGAAGGACATTAAAGCTGCTTGTTTCTGTAGCTGCTGCTACCTTTGTGTCTAAAAACCATTCTGAACTCTGGCCTCCAAATCATTTTCCCAAGACTTAAGAAAATGATCCTTGTTTGACAGAGATTATCACGAAAAAATTACATCATGATAATGACAATAATGTTGCAGAAATGATCATTCCCTCTCATATCATATCAATACCAATCATTCCAAAATTGTGCAGCCCTGCTCCTTGTTTTTCATGTTGGACAAACCATCTTCTTTTATACTTTTATACTTTACAAACAAATCAAATAATCATCTGAAACTGGCAGAGGGACACTGAAATATAGCTTATATTTTAGCTTGTACCTTTTCAGTCTTTTTTTTTTGTAATTTACTTTTTATTGGTTTTTTAAATGAACAAACAAACAATCAACATGAAGACCTATAGACAAATACAGAAAATATCAAAGAAAAAATTAAAAGTGTACAAAAGGGGATTGGAAAACACCCAAAAATAAATGAATAAATAAAATAAAATAAAAAGTCGTAGTGATTTCTCTGCTTTGGTTTGTAAAATTAGATGAAATCTGAATGTTGTCCTGCATGAGGACACCAGGTGGCACTGTTGGTTTGTCTGTTACATGCAGCTTTTGTTTTGCTTTGTTTCTAATCTGATAATTAACACAGTTGCCAAAACTTAAAATGAAACCAAGATGAAGATGATGTTGTGTTCCATTTCTCAGGTCACAAATAGAAATAACTTCATGTTAATGTCTCTTATTGTCTTCCAGTCACTGAATTTTATTGATTCACCGCAATTCTCCACAATTCCCTACTGTTTAGTCATAGCTTGTTATCCAAGACTTTGTTCTCCATGTCAAGGACCATCCTTCATTACCCCGAGACAGACAAACCACAGAGAAATGTGAATTCAAATAATTAGCATTAGCATGGAGAGGATGCACGTCGTGAATATTTCCAATCATGTCTGTAAATGTTGATTCCGCTGCTGCAGCGTGGACTACATTCCCTGCAAATCAAACTAATGACATCTCCTCTGAATACAGCGCGCCGCCATGTTCTGCTCATTCACGTTCACTATCACAGAAGCAAAATCAATTACACTCTAAACTCATGTAGCTTTTCAAATTGAATGTGTTTTTATACCTTCCAGAGTAGCAGAAGAAGACACCAGCAACCGTCTCTGCTCTCATTATCACTCTGCTGTTACACAATATAATGATGACACAAATAGAAGAGGACATTTTGTAGGGCTGATTCTGCTGGTTTGGTTCAAAATGACTGATGATATCGACAATTTAAAAGCAATCAGAGAAAACGGCTACAGCGCCACAACGCCACTTCACTATTTAGAAATAAAGCAACTCGCTAGAAACAAGTGAAATGACTGTATAGAGCTGAATCTTTATGCAACACTGATCATTTCCAAAACTTTTTTTTCCCACCTGCTACCTTTGAAAGCTTTGCTTCCGTGAAAGAAACCAGACTAAACACAAAACTGACTCACTCTGATTTGTATGAACCAAACAGACTGGGCTTGTGAAAGCGCCCTCAGCACGACTATATGAAAGTCCTGCTGTTAGAAGCCACATGAGTTATGTCAGGGCACAAACTTGTAGTGGAGATGACTGCAGTGTAAACAGGATGTGGTTTACACATAACAAGACTCGGCACACTTCCATTCAAAGCTGTCACTTTGCCACCTCTATCAGCTGCCACCGCTGAAAATGTAAGCACACATTAAACGGGCGTTGACACTTGTGTTGAATTTCCAGAAAAACTTCAGGTTTTAGCGGCTTATTTTAAAATCGCCCAGAGGTTTTACTGGGAGTTTTAGGCGTCAATGGGTTAACTAATCGTCAAAGTATTGATCACAGAGACAAACACGTTTTATTTTATTTTATATATATTTATTAAATATAAATAAAAAAACAAACACTTTTTTCTCTTTTTTCTTCTTTAACATATAGCACTCCCTTAGCGATGACAGTTGACTCTTAAAGTTCTGTACTTACTTGATTCCTGTGGTCTATGTCTAGTACCATCAGGTTGAATGCACTTATTGTAAGTCGCTTTGGACTAAAGCGTCAGATAAATGACATGTAATGTAATTGAATCAGCTTGAAACATACTTTAATACATAACCGGAGCTGTCTGACCTTAAAACAACAACTATTTTACACAACTTTCCCCCTGCTCTCTCCTCCAGGAGCGGTTCAGCTACGTGTGCCCAGATCTAGTCAAAGAGTTCAACAAGTACGACACGGACGGCTCCAAGTGGATCAAGCAGTACACAGGTATCAACTCCATCAGCAAGAAGGAGTTCACCATCGATGTGGGCTACGAGCGCTTCCTGGGGCCCGAGATCTTCTTCCACCCAGAGGTCAGTGCAGTCAAACATTAGATTACATTAGATTAGATTTTTATTTGTCATTGCACAGAAATACAACGAAATTCAATGCACTCATGTACTGGACTCATGAAAGAGCATAATAAACAGTAAATAACAAGATACATTCTCATCATCTCATCTCAATAAATAGTAAATAGAAAAGATACATTCTCATCATCTCAGCACTTAGTATATTCATGTTAAACATCCCCACCTCTCCAGTGTACTGGACCTTTATACACTGTCTGGAACACTTTTGTTTTTTGTTGTTTTTTTAACTGTAATTATGTGTATACATTGTGAAGCACATTGAGTCTGCCTTGTGCATGAAATGCGCTCTATAAATAAAATTGAATTGAATCATTACTGCTGTAGCTTTGGTACATACACTTCACAACATAATTTTTTTTTTTGTTTGTTTACTCTCCATCCCAGTTTGCCAACCCTGACTTCACCCAGCCGATCTCTGAAGTTGTGGATGAGGTCATTCAGAACTGTCCTATCGATGTCCGGCGTCCTCTCTATAAGGTAAGCTGACGTTCACTGACAACAGTTGTTGTTGTTGTTGGATTTAACTCTTTTTTTTTTTACATATCTACTTCATATAAAAATATGTAAATCACAGACTGCAGTGATGTTCTGCTTTTTTCTGATAACATAGTGGGTGGAGCTATTGCTACAGTACCTGCAGGTTCTTAAAACGTCTTAAAACCTCTAAAATCCAATAATTTGAATTTAAGGCCTTAAAATGTCTAAAATTCTATCAATATTTCATAAAATGTCTTAAATACGATTTCGGAAGGTCAGTCTCTCTTTTAAATATTGAGATTTTTCAGCATGCTATAACGTAACTACAGAACGGAACTTAGTACCTGTGCAGCCCGCTCACAATTGATCTGGAAAAGTCCACAGCAAAGTCTAATTACTTGTGTAAGATGGTTGAGTGCAAGTTCAGCAATTTGTATCTCCAGAACGAACACTTTAATGCAGGTTATAGCCAGTGGATGAAGAACACTGCACCTTCTGCAAGAAAACTTTTAAACTTGGAACATTGGGCATCAAGGCATTGGAATCCCTTCATGTCTTTTGTCCTTTTTTGCCAGTATGGATGTGAAAATAAATCAAATTGTATTCATTATGGACTTAAAAGGTGGGGCCTATATAATGAAAAGGTGTGTGTGTGATCGATATGTCGCTGGTGTTTCCCATCACACCTCCAACACACAACAGAGCAGCTATTCTCAACCTTGGGGTCCCGACCCCAATTGGGGTCGCGAGATGATTTCTGGGGGTCGCCAAATCCTTTTGGAAGTCAGCTCTGTCTCCACTGTGTTAAAGTGTTCATGTGTTAATGTGTTTTAGTCTTTTTGGTCATTTTGCGTCTTTTTTTGGCCATTTTGTGTCTCTTTTGGTCATTTTGTGTTTTTAAAAAAAATCTTTTTGTGGTCATTTTGCGTCTTTTTTTGGCCATTTTGTGTCTCTTTTGGTCATTTTGTGTTTTTAAAAAAAATCTTTTTGTGGTCATTTTGTTTCCTTTTTGGTCAATTTGTCTTTTTTTTAGTAATTTTGTGTCTTTTTTTTGGTCATTTTGTTTCTTTTTTGGGCCATTTTGTCTTTTTTTGGTCAATTTGTGTCTTTTTGTGGTCATTTTTGGTCATTTTATGGTCAATTTGAGTCATTTTTTTTGCTTAATTTTATGTCATTTTTTGGCAATCTTGTTTTTTTTCTGACAAATCCCAAAGTAGCACAGACAGAGAGATGTTTTAGTTCTTCTGTGCTTCATTATTCGTCCAAAATTCGTCGTATCAACTGAGTTTGTCTGATCTGAACTGTGTGTGTGAGATTGTGTTCAGTGAGCGGGGGTCACGGACAACATGCATGTTAAATTGGGGGTCGTGACTCAAAAAGGTTGAGAACTACTGCACTAGAGGAATGTCGTCCCAGTAGCTTTGTAATCCCCTTCATCACTTTTCCTTCCACAGAACGTGGTTCTGTCAGGAGGCTCCACCATGTTCAGGGACTTCGGGCGCCGTCTGCAGAGAGACTTAAAGAGGACGGTGGACGCCAGACTGAAGATGAGTGAGGAGCTGAGTGGAGGCAAGCTGAAGGTGAGAGGACACTTCAGTTTATAGGGAGGAGATACTGCTCCACCAAACAAAACAGAAAGAGGAGAGAGACTGAGAGAAAATATCCTTTTGTCCTTTCCTACTGCAATTATTGTTGGCGCACATGTATCGAATGTAAATCAGTTAATTTCTATAGCATTTAGTATAAAAGCAAGAAAGGCCTTAAATGGAATACAATTTAAATGCTTCACCTGATGTAGTTAGTCTCTCCTGCATTAGCTGGTCAAGCTGTGAAGCCAATACCTGAGATTCTTCTGGGTGAGATGTTAAATGTGCTGCAGCCCGAGGCGGAGCTGTCTGGCATCTGCAAACCCACCTCAGGCCTGGGAGAAGCAGATGGTGAATGTAGCTAATGGAGCCCAGAAAATAAATAGAAAACATGCTGAAATTCACCAGTAATGGAAAACAATCATGATGGCAACCATCTGCATCTTCTTTACGTTTAAAAACGTTAAAATGTTTCTATTTTGAGCTGTGAATATAATCATGGGGCAGCTGGTAGACCGGCAGCCTACAAGTTGAAGTTTCCTTGAGCAAGATACTGAACCCCAAATTACTCCTGATGCTGCGTTCATCGCTGTGTGAATGAATTCCCAATGGTGGCAGGTGGCACCAGTGTGCCCCGGTAGCCTCTAACACCAGTATGAATGTGTGTGAATGGGTGAATGAGCGTAGTGTGTAGTGTAAAGCACTTTGGATGAAAGCGCTATATAAGTGCACTCCATTTACCATTTTAGTAATGCCTCCGATTTTCCTTCATGTCTTTTGTACTTTTTTCCCAGTAGGGATGTGAAATGGGACTTAAATTGTTCTCATTATGGTCTTAAAAAACTCTTAAATTTGACTGCAAATTTGAAGCCTGCAGAGACCCTGTTATAGTAACAACTAAGATGTGGTGATATAGGCTCCGAGGGTCTGGGCAATTTTTAGTTTAGGTACCTGAAACATGCTTAAAAACTGCTTCATGTGATCGTTTGTGAGAGGGTGGCACATATAGATATTTTCAAGCTGAAAGACTTTGAGTGATGCATCGTGCTGACGGATGAAGCTCTGTTCTATCACAGACGGTGATCGATATCTATTGGTGTCATCATATTTGAAACCTTTTATTGCAGAAAATGATGCCTGGGGTCACTAAGCCATTTATTGTATTTCGATTAAGTCTTTATTTAAATGGCCTAGTGGTTAGGAAAAACCTCTCCTACTTACCTTGTCTGAACAAAAGAAACTAAGAAATAATATTCAGAAGCTACGGAAGCCCTGAACCGCAAGTGAAGAATTTTTTTTTTGAGATGTTATCTTGTTATTTCGAGATCATATCTCATTATTTCGAGATAATACACATATGTAAAAAAAAAAATAAGAATTAAAAAAAAAAAAATCTTCCAAAAATTTTTTTTTCTTCAGATATTATCTCATTATTTCGAGATAATATCTCGTAATTACGAGATAATATCTCGTTATTTCGAGATAACACACCTTTGTAAAAAAAAAAAAAAAAAAATTTTTTTTTTTTTTTTACATAGGTGTGCTGTCTCGAAATAACGAGATATTATCTCGAAATAATGAGATAATATCTGAAGAAAAAATAAATTTTGGAAGATTTTTTTTTTTTTAATTCTTTTTTTTTTTTTTTTACATATGTGTATTATCTCGAAATAATGAGATATAATCTTGAAATAACGAGATAACATCTCAAAAAAAATTTTCTTCACTTGCGGTTCAGGGCTTCCGTAAGAAGCAGACAAAATGAAATTGCTGGAAAAAATAAATAGTGGTTAGGAATTGGACTTGAATCCTAGAACTGACAGGTAAAGGACTCCTCAGGTGCAGTAATGTGCTACCCACTTCTCCCTGCGTGGTGTGTTTACTTGTGTGCCATAAGCATGGGTTAATGCTGCGTTCAATTGCACTCGGAACTCTGAAAGATCCGAGTTGGAAATTCCGACTTCCGAGGTAAATGCGTTTCATTGCTCAACCTCGGAAAACAAGGCCGGCCACAGCAAATTGATGTTTGTTTGGATGTTTATTGTGTGTGATTGTGTTATTGATGTGATTACACCTTATAGACTAATGTAGTTTAAATATGGGAAAAACTATAATATTTTTTACACTTTAATGTGCTTTTTCGTCCCTACTACTCTCACACAAACTCTTTCATTAACAGAGTGGGAGTGCAAACACCACTACAAAGTAATCCTACACTTTTAGTAAGACAAATTATAAATTAAACGACACATAACAGACTAAATGTTGAAGGTAAAATGACTGTTTAGCTCTCACGATGTGTGGCGCCATTTTGCTGTGACGTCTTCCACATATTTCCGACCTACTCGGGCTGCTTGGATCCGACCCGAATTTCCTTTTTTTTTTTTTTTTTTTGGCCCACCACCAACCCCCCACTTTTGGAGGACAACTTTATTTTTATTTACATAATAAGAAAAGGTCAAACAATTTAAACAGAAAATAATAATTATAATAATAATAATTTAAAAAATAAAAATAAAGAGTAGATATTTACAACACCAGTTGTTGTTTACGTTGATTTCTGATAGTTAATAGGTATGAGGAGGGTTATTGTGTGGCCATACATATATGCTGATAAGCAGACAGACAGACAGACAGACAGACAGACAGACAGACAGACAGACAGACAGACAGACAGACAGACAGACAGACAGACAGACAGACAGACAGACAGACAGACAGACAGACAGACAGACAGACAGACAGACAGACAGACAGACAGACAGACAGACAGACAGACAGACAGACAGACAGACAGACAGACAGACAGACAGACAGACAGACAGACAGACAGACAGACAGACAGACAGACAGACAGACAGACAGACAGACAGACAGACAGACAGACAGACAGACAGACAGACAGACAGACAGACAGACAGACAGACAGACAGACAGACAGACCGACCGACCGACCGACAGACCGACCAATGGGGGAATTGTATGTAAATGCTACAGATGCGTGTGTGTGAAAGTGTGTGTGTACTTTGTATTTATAAGTGTTTGTATATATATGTGGATATTTCAGGGTGAAAAAGGAGATGTGTTGCAAAGTTATATGGAATTTCCGAGTCGGAATCCCGAGTTCAAGGGCCGTTCTATTGCACTTTTCCGACTCGGAGGTCGGATCTTTCCGAGTTCCGAGTGCAATCGAACGCAGCATAAATGCATCCTCATTGTGGGATTAATAAAGTAATTCATCTGAATCTTAATCTTCTCTGTCCTCCCCTTGCAGCCCAAACCAATCGATGTCCAAGTTATCACTCATCATATGCAGAGATATGCCGTGTGGTTCGGAGGATCAATGTTAGCATCAACTGTAAGTATTTCAAACCTGCACACACATCACTGTATCAGGATGTTCTGGCTATGAGAGCACATTGTAGCAGCTTTCACCCTGTGTGACCCTGAAGGCCACGCAATACTTTTGTTCAATCCTTATTTTCTGTGTCATTCTTCTTCTTTCCTTGATACCTTGATGAGTTATCATTCTACCAGGATGAAATATGAGCGTGAGCAAAGGTCTGTGACAGTTGAATCACCAGAGGCTAATTGATTTTAGAATTTAATGAAATTATTCCCTGATTAGAATAATTGTTCTTTTTTCTTGTATAAATCAGGTTTCTCAGTTAACGACGGATTCATGCTCGATATTAACAGAGTTATATTGTTTACTTTAACTCTATATTGTGGATTTTCAGTGGATAACCCCACAGCACCAGCACTGATATCACAATATTTCAGGAGTTTTTGCAATAACGATATTCTTGACAATATCACAAAATACTGAAAAATGTATAGAAAATATGATTTAAAAAAATAAAAAAATACTTTTGAGTCTGTTTAAATAACAAACTAAAAATCAACCTTGAATATTAAATAAATCATAAATAATGTACTCTCAA
This sequence comes from Centropristis striata, assembly GCF_030273125.1. Taxonomy (NCBI): domain Eukaryota; kingdom Metazoa; phylum Chordata; class Actinopteri; order Perciformes; family Serranidae; genus Centropristis; species Centropristis striata. Next base: position 34,670,410 of record NC_081526.1, on the reverse strand, counting down.
CTCTTCAGTGAAAATTGGAAGTATTAGAAGACATGAAAAATAATTCTGCAAATGTCAGTGGTGGAATGTAACTAAGTACATTTTCTAAGTACAGTTTTGAGGTACTTGTACTTAACTTGTGTATTTCCATTTATGTAACTTTATACTTCTACTTCATTACATTTAGCTGATTTAGTAACCTTTTAATCAAGATTCAACATAAAAAAGGTGATTAAACGTTTAATAAATTAAACCACATAAAAGTAAATTAAGTAGTTAAAATGAGCGGTTACCTTGGTGACCTGGCTTACATATATGTATCAAAAATAATGATCCAACAATATATATACATAACAATCTGAGTGGGTCCATTCTGCATAATGAGTACTTTTACTTTTGATACTTTAAGTACATTTTGTTGCTGATACTTTTGTACTTTTACTTCAGTTAGTTTGGAATGCAATGATTTAACTTGATTGAATGTTGCCAATATCACGATATGCATTATTTTTTATCATATAAAGAATATACCAGTATTATCATGAACAATACGTTATTGAGCCCTGCTCAATAACAATCATTTTCTTCTTTGTTTTTTAAGAGAGCACAATACAGATACAGTCTTGGAAATTATGGTATGCAATGAAATGATAATAACCAGAATCATTATCAAGAAAACCATGGAAAATGTCTAGATATCAGCTCTTAAATTAGACTCTTATCAGCTTTTATATTTGTCCAAACAAATGTACCTTTAGTTGTACCAGGCATTAAAATGAACAAGAAACTGAAGAAAACAATGGCGGTCTTAATACTTTTTTCCATGATTGTAAGAGAGCAGACCTGTATGCTGTAGTAAACATATAATTACAATTTCAATTAGACTTTAAAGCTACTGTAGGAGCTATTTCATCAGTTTGAATATTATATTATTATGTTTATTTTGTATTTATTGTTGTGTACACTAGGGACCAAACATTGATAGAGGTAGCAGGTGTTAGTGACAGTGATGCACCAGAAGGGACGTAGTTTTTTACCAGAGCAAAGAGAGGCAGCATGAAATGTTTGTTTGCTTTGAACTGGAAATTAAAGCGTGAATCGTGCCTGGACACTGGACTTCTATTTGCCTGATTACATTATGAGGGAACTGGTGCATCAGTGGCCTTTTGTGCCAAGTTTTAAAAGTGAAATCTTACAAATAGCCTCAGAAACAGCTACACTTTCCAAAAACATCTGCCATATGGTAGAAGATCCGTCTGAAATGATGCTTTGGTCCAAAGAAAGAGGGAAAAAGTGCATCTCTCTCTCAGCAGCAGCAGCAGTTTGTCAAAAAAATAAAAATAATGCCTGAACGTAGAACACAACACCACCTGCACTAAATAAACGTGCAAATATATGCAAACTTTTTAATGATGTGTTTTGGTGTTTTTTATCTCTTCTTTGTACTCACTTTCATCCTCGTTTGTGCCTCCACAGCCTGAGTTCTACCAGGTTTGCCACACCAAAAAGGACTACGAAGAGATCGGGCCGAGCATCTGTCGCCACAACCCCGTGTTCGGAGTCATGTCTTAACTTTTGGAGCTCCGAGGCGTTCCGGCGGCGGGCGGGTGGGGGAGGTGGAGTTAGGCTGTGTAACGGACAGGCGCAGGAGGTGGGGGACGGTGGCGCTTCTGTGCTTTTTGATTACTTGTTCAGCTGTGGATGTGTGGGACGAGGAGGCGATCAAGATTATATAAATGAAAAAAAAAAAAAAAAGACCAGACCAAACACAGACCGGCTGGAAAATTTATTGTGAATGTTCCTTTTTTTTTTCTTTCTTTCTTTGTTTTTCTTTTTTTGTCAAAATGAGGGAATATGGTTTGTAAGCCAAAACAGTTTTTAGAACATTTTGTGGAGCAACTTTGCAGTGAGAGATGATAAAGATGATGATAAAGATTATAAAGATGGTGTTGTAGCATGATGACAGAAACAATGATAGTAATTTCCTGACACCAGAACATATTATTTATGTTTATAAGATCCCAGAACATATTATTGTCTCCCTTTTTTATTTTCTGCAGTTTTTTTTTTTCTCCCAGCTTCAAATGCACATGTCTGTGTATCACGGTAAGAGCTTGTTTATATTTCATACAAAAGTTTTTTATATGTAAAACTTGGGAAATCAGGGGTTTAAAAAAAAATATCGGCAAGAGACTGAGTCTGAACCCACGATGCAGCTTTGATACGCAGTATTTTCTTGAGTTTGAGTCCAGCAGGTGTCCTCCTGTTACTCCCCACATGTGTCATGGCTGTCTTCTCCCCTTTAATTCTTCATACAGGACATTAACTCACATCTGCTTTCACTTCAGACCATGTCAGGATTCTCCTGCTGTGATGCAGTGAGAGGAAAGAGAGAGAGGACATGCTGAGGTTATAGAGATGAAACTGATAAAGAACGACTGTCAGACCAGTATTGTTAGACTAGAAGTTTTTTTATTATTAAATACCAAATTATTAAAAGAATGGGATTTGTGTATTTAATGCCTTGCAACATTCCAATAAAGGCTCAAATTTGTTTCTAAGTACTGGAGTCTCTGTCTTCACTGAGTGTAAAAAAATATATGTAAGAGACTGTATGAGCAGTCAAAAGGGTGAAAAGGTCTAAAGTCTTTTTTTTTTTTTTTTACTGAATTAGGATGGAAAAAAAAGTTGCAACCAGAAAGTCTTTAAGTCTTAAATGTTTATTCAGCTCTCAGGGCTGTAGCAAGGATTTTTTTTGAAAAACTGAGGACCAGATTCCTTCAATGCAACCCAATAACTAGTGGATTTCATCTTACTGTCCAGTAGAGGTGTGAATCAGGCCCCACGATACGGTTTTATCCCGACACTTGAGTCACGATACGATATTATTGCGATTGAGTGATCTGAACTGATCATATTTAGTTACTAGTAGAAATATTTAGCCAGTGCTTCTGACTGAAAACTGATCCTAACAGGCAGAGCCGGCCCAAGTCTCCATGGGGCCCTAAGCAGAATTTGATTTTGGGTCCCTCTATTTCTGCCAATAATATTGATTGTTGATCATTCACACACCTACTATAAACTCATTGCGGCTCTGTCAGTGTTGTTTACATGATCCTATTGTCAGCCTGATATGTCTTTACACATTAATGGGGGTGGCCCAATGCAATAATAATACAAATAAAACCAATGAATAAATGATGTCCAGGGTGTCACATAATATGGTTTTTAATCTCAAAATGTATCCTATTCAACTAGAAGAGCGAGCTAGGGTTGATTTACACATCGTTCCAAATGGTAAAATATTATATTAAAAAAACCTATATTATATATATTTTCAGTAAAAGTGTCATCTAGTTTATTATTTTTGGCTTAAAAAACTGCAACAGCAATGTGCAGCAAACAATTTGTGCAAACAACAAATCTCAAACTCTATAAAGTAACCGGATGCAAAAACAACTAGCTAATTTGCTATTAACAGCTACACAAATCTCTTTGAGAAACAATCCATTACCAAGACAACATACCTTGATCTTGGCATTTTTAAATGAAATAAAAAAAATGTTTTGAATTGCTCTTTTTTAATTTTTTTAATTTTTTAAATTTAACCTTTATTTAACCAGGGAATATCCCATTGAGATTAAGAACCTCTTTTTCAAGGGAGCCCTGGCCAAGAAGCAGCAAACACAGAATACAGTTACATATTTACATAACATACAGACCTTAAACACGTCATGAGAAACAAGTGCATGTTGTAGAATTGGCCTCAATAACTCTTAGTTTGGATTTAAAAGTGCTCAAAGAAACAAACTCAGTTAATTTCCATTCTTTCTGGCGCATATTCCATGCATAAGGTGCAGAGTAAACAAATGCCCTTTTACTTAAATCCGTACGAGCATAAGGGACAGAAAGCAATAATTAATCTTGTGAACGAAGAGAATAAGATCCTGCATTTCTCACAGTAATCAACCCATTGAAGCCTGGAAAGCGGATACGTCGTTTTGTAGTATTTGTATAAGCTCTCAAATACCTTTTGAATTTCATTTCTATCTGCTACAGAGGCTGAAAAATCTATTATTTAGTAAAAGAGTTGACACTTTTTTTTCCAGAATTTCCAGAAAATTAGAGGCTTATTTTAAAATCGCCCAGCGATTTTTCAGGCCTCAATGGGTTAAGGTGCAAATGTACGAAGGCAGCAGTCCCAATATTGCCTTATAAATGAAACTCTTGGGGGCCCCCTAGTGGCCACGGAGCTCTAAGCAGTCGCTTAGTTCCCTTATGCCTTGGGCCGGCTCTGCTAACAGGTATACACCATGTTACTGGCAGATTCTCCCTCTGGGGGATCTGAACACTCACTTCCTTTACATTTCCTCTCTGAGCTGCTGTCCACTGGGCAGGAATTCCCTCTTGCGTTGCAGAGGAGAGGAAGCAGAACGAGCTGCTGCCACCTCGGCTGTCTGAGCAGCAGATAGTGAGGCCATGATGAAAAGACTTGTTGAGCAGCTCTTGCTGCTGGAGTCCTCTGGGGGATTCTGACCCCGGCTGCCTGCTGGCTGCCAGAGCTGGAGCTCAGAGAGGTGAGACTGATGGGAGAAGGAGTGTTTCACACCACGGCCGCGTCTCACTGAATCAGATGAAGGATACGGAAACATCCCAACCATTAATTTCCAACTTGTTTGATGTCAGTGAAGCTGATCTGAAGGCACAAGATCATTTCAGGGGGTCATCAGACTACTGAAAATAAAATAACACCAACCTGATTATTCTTGGGGGTTGTGAACATAGCCTGTATAAATAAGGCAAGGCAAGTTTATTTGTATAGCACAATTCAACACAAGGTAATTCAAAGTGCTTTACATACACATTAACCCATAAGAACCCAGACCCATTAATCCTTAAAGTAAAATTATGGGGGATATACCACAGACCAAGTGAACCACATAGAACATATTTATGATGTTTTTTTGTTGTTGTTTTTTTTAAATTTACCCGTAAATGTCAAAGATCTATGATATGGCATATATGTTAGATTGGGTGTTTATGGAAGTTATGTTTATGATATTTCTTATTTTAAAATAAATAAACGAGACACCTTTTCTCCTCACAGAAACACAAATTTGCCTTTTTCTTTGCATCTCCACAACATATATCGAAATTGTGACAGGATAGGGTTATTTTTTGTTTATATTTGGTCAAATGTACTTAGATTAGAATTAGAATTGTTAAATGGGTTTAAACTTTAAACTAGTAACAAAAAAAGCTTTTTGAAATTAGCTACTTTTCTACACATTCTGTTTCCAGTCACACACACATTTTGGAGAAGTCACTTCTTGTCACAGTGACACAGTCTTGCTAAGGGATTTAATGAGTTAAGGTCAAGCATAAAGCTGAATATGGGAGATTCTAGAATATTTAAAGTGTTTGTTACACGCGTGTCACCGTGGGTTCTTATGGGTTAAAACAGCAAGACACAATTGAAAACAGTAAAAACAGTCAATTAAAACAGGGAAATAGAAAATAAAAATACAAATAAGATAAAATAAGATACAGCAGGATAAGAAAAGAGATAAAATAATAAAAAGCACAAGTCAAACATTGCGTAGTTAAAAAGTAAGGGCAGTAGAGTAGAGCGTTAAAGTTAAAGTTAAGAGTACGCTGCAGTAAACAATAAGGTTGAGACACACTGATCTAGCTCATCAGTTTAAAGCAGGGTTTAAACTGATCCATGTGGCTGCAGGTGTTTGTTCAGGTGTGCTCCTGCTTGGCTCGAACAAAAACCTGCAGCCAGATGGCCCTTTAATGGATCAGTTCAACAGGCTTAAAGCACAGACTGTATCAAATATGGAGGTAGTCTCTGGGACGTCGCCTGCAGGTTTCTGAAGAGACAGAATGAAACTCAAAGTGGGTGGCTGCCGTTTGTGAGGGCCCGTACAGGCCGTCATTCATTCTTTCCTTTCAAATACACAAAAAATACCTCTCACATTCACAGTTTTGAAGGGGTCAAAGTTATGAGACCAAATCAGTAAACTTCCTTTTTTATATCTATATAAAGATATATATAACTTTATTGACACGTTGCCGTGGATACGCATTGTTATGCTTATCTCCTGATGACGGCTCGCCTTGTTAGTGACCTGTCAATCAAAGGTAGCCCCGCCCCAAATCATACGATTCTTTATCTTCTATTTTCTTCTAAATGGCGCCATTATTTACACTATTAACATCAGATTGTCTTGAAGAAGATTGTTTTTACTAGCGATAGAGACCATAGTGTTGTCCTAAAAAAATCTGAGGTAATAAATCAAGTGAGAAGTTTTCTCATTTTGTATTGAAATGAATGGACCCAAATGCTTCTGCAGCCACCGTCAGCCATCAACCACCCCCCGCTGAAATTTTCGGTGGAATGCAGTTTAAGGCACTTCCTGGTTTACCTCCCTGTTCAGACCCGGAGGTTGCCGCCCGGGCTGGCCAAATGCAGCAACAAGCTGCTTATCACTCAAAGCCACCACGCCGTTAATTAAAATTGTTATATGGTAAATGGAGTGCACTTATATAGCGCTTTTATCCAAAGCTCTTTACACTACAGACTGCGCTCATTCACCCGTTCACACAAACTTACCATAAACCATAAAACTTAATTTATAATTTGTGTTACTAAAAGTGTAGGATTACTTTGTAGTGGTGTTTGCACTCCCACTCTGTTAATTAAAGAGTTTGTGTGAGAGTAGTAGGGACGAAAAAGCACAGTAAAAGTGTAAAAAATATTATAGTTTTTCCCATATTTAAAGCATGTTTAAGGAACCTAAACTAAAAATTGCGCAGACCCTCGGAGCCTATATCATCACATCTTAATTGTTACTATAACAGGGTCTCTGCAGGCTTCAACAAGTCAAATTTAAGATTTTTTTAAGACCATAATGAGAACAATTTAAGTCCTATTTCACATCCCTACTGGGAACAAAGTACAAAAGACACGAAGGAAAATCTGAGGCATTACTAAAATGGTAAATGGGGTGCACTTATATGGCGCTTTTATCCAAAGTGCTTTACACTACGCTCATTCACCCATTCACACACACATTCATACTGGTGGCAGAGGCTACCCCAAACGGTGCCACCTGCCACCATTGGGAATTCATTCACGCACCGATGAACGCAGCATTGAGAGCAATTTGGCGTTCAGTATCTTGCTCAAGGATACTTCAACATGTAGGCTGCCATGGTCAGGGATCGAACCACCAACCTTCCGGTCAGTATGTGGCCGCTCTACCAACTGAGCCACAGCTGCCGTTTTATGAGTATAAGTTATATATATAGATACAAAAAATCACCCCTCTCACAGTTGTCGCCAAAACCATTCTTTGTACCAGGCTGTAAACATTATATTTTTGCTCTAAAGTTGGGCGTTTCGACCTGGAGCTTTATGAGCGTCCACTCTTGCTACAGTAAGTGTGTGGGTTTATAGGAGATGCTTTTAGGGAAATTACTCTTATAAACCTGCTGCACACTACCTGCTGAGCACACACACAAAGTTAGCAACTAGATGGACAACACAGTGGAGCATTTAACAGTTAAAGAAGCAGATATTTTTCTCAGGAGTTCACATGGGTTCAAGCAGAAGGTGGACGGCAAACTAAATTTGTTAATGGATGAGAGCAGGATGGTAGATGAGGCCTGCAGTCCACAAGGTTAATATCATTTACATTTACCAGAGAGAGAGAGAGCGTGGGCGATGTGGACAACAAGAAGCTGAGAGTTTTTCTTTTTTGCCGTAGGAGTGTGTGTTTGTTTTCTTTGCTGTCCAGAAGATGTTGGTCTGTTTACCCTCGGCATGAATTAATGTGAACTAAATTAATACAGCTCCCAAATGTGTCACCTGGCAACAAACACATCAGATTAATGCTCCATGTCTGTAGTATTTAACTGGTTCACTGTTTGCTCACATGTTTACCATATGTTTACTTTAAACTTCCACAATATAATTTGCGCATCCAAATGTTGGATTATTGTACACATGTTCTTCTACGACTTCCTCAACAAACAGGAGCATGAGAAAGTTAATTTGCAAGACGGCAATATACTCCCAGAGGGAATCAAAACACTGCTGAAAACAAAAAGGTCTGTTGTGCTGGTAAAAATCAATAAAAGAAAGAAAGGGGGACTCTTGAACCAACCCTCAATGGGCCGTCAGATCCAAAAGAAGCCCTTCTACGAAATCTATCTATAGAAGCAAGACGTGTGTGTGTGTGTGTGCGTGCATGTGTGCGTGCGGGCGGCTGTGACTCAGTTGGTAGAGCAGTTTCCGACCGATTGGATGGTTGGTGGTTCCATCCCTGACCATGGCACCGGCAGAAAACGTTGCAGAAGCAGAATTGAGCATTTTAGTCTCAAAGTAGAGATGGGCTAGTCCGGCTATGTAAACATCAATTTCTGTCGCTCTACATACAACATCTGGTATAACTGTTACTCAACTCAACTCAACTTTATTTGTAAAGCACTTTAAAACAACCACAGCCGCAACAAAGTGCTGTACATAAACAAACAGAACAAGAGACAATAAAATAAATAAAACAGGAATAAACCCTAAAATAAATAGATAGATAGACACTTTCAAAATAAAAATTTGTGCACAAAATGAGAAATGTCATTGTCGTACAAAAACAATTGTTATTGTTAGTAATTCTCATTGTTTCAATCAATGTATTTGTATCTTCCAAATATACTTAAATGAGATTTAAAAAAAAAAGCTAAAATAAAGGTTTTGAATGCTTAAATATCATCTTTGCCGTTTTTTTAATGTGCCCCTCTGATATTGTATGTGTGTTTTCATTCGTTTCGGACGGGTTGATGGCAAATTTCGTTGTACTAGTACTTGTTACTCTGTGCAATGACAATAAAGGCTTTTCTGATTCTGATTCTGGGTTTGTATTTTTGGGCTACTCAGCTGTTTGACCCATATATCTATGTAGTCCCTGGTAAGAGCTTGAAAAAGTGACACCGACTTGGCAGAAACAGAACCACCCCCTGAAGGTTTTGGATTTTATTAATATCAAACATCAGTAGCCTACAGATTGAAATCAAGTTCTGTATCATGGAGCAAAAAAAAAATCTCATTTTTGGAAAATGTCACTTCAAAGTTCTCTTGGAACTGACCTTTAAAATAGTGTTGGAGTGAAAAGTTCAATGTGGAGTGGTTAGAGGTGGTGTTGCCGAAACAGTGGTTTGTGAAGGAGCAGGGAAAAGGTAAAAGCAGGTTAGTACAATATTTCAGCTTATTAAACATGACACAGCAGTAATGATTGCAGGGAGCAGCTCAGCGGGGCGGTGGATGGAGCTGTGCAGCCTGCTGGGCCTCTCTGTGCAGTTTAAAGGTTTCCCCCATGGTGCCTCCCCTACCAGACACTATTACATTAAATATAGATATAATGAATTTTTTTTTGTTGTACAATGATTGGACTTCTTCGTTTGGGTTTCTGTATTTGCTTTGCTATATTTGCATTTATATGTATATTGCTCTTCTGTTCTGCGTCATTACTTTTTAGGCCAGTTTTTGGTTTATTGTTATGTTTTGTTATGGTGAGGGGAGATTTTATTATTGAGTCCATATATTGAGTTGCATACTTATTTGTAGGGTTTCCATTTTGTCACCCATGATTTATGTTATACTGCTACACTTTTTTATCTTAATAATAGTCAAGTGGTTTTGTCTGATTGTTCAGGAAGCAGAAAATCTTGGCGCTTCTGCTGGGGCCTCCTGTAGGCCTGGAGGAGCACTGCATAGACCTGAGGAGCCACAGCTGAACTGAATCCCCCTATAATTTAACCCATTGACGCCTGGAAAGCGGATACGTCGTTTTGTAGTATTTGTATAAGCTCTCAAATACCTTTTTGAATTTCATTTCTATCTGCTACAGAGGCTGAAAAATCTATTATTTAGTAGAAGAGTTGACACTTTTTTCCCCAGAATTTTCCAGAATTTCCAGAAAATTAGAGGCTTATTTTAAAATCGCCCAGCGATTTTTCAGGCCTCAATGGGTTAATAGGCTTTTGTCTCTTGTCTCCATGCATACACCCTGAGGAAGGCGCAAGCCGATACGCGTTAGTGTTTTTTATATGTAACCCATGTTAAAATAAAGGGTTTTTAACTTTTCCACCAATCCACCAGAGTGCCTACATTTTCTTCTTTTGAGTTCACTGTTTACCCATTGCAAGAGCACCGGTGTATTTAGGGACACCAGCAGCGCTCCTGTTGTTCTGTTTTTTATAGATATAATGAAGTTATAAATGTTTACCGGTTTGGTCTCATAACTTTGACCCTTTCACCGTATTTTCACTCAATGACCTTAATGTTTATTTGAACGTTTTGTTCATTAAAATGTCTTGTTCAGCGTTTGGTTGGACTAACAGACACTCCAAGGAGTCGCTGCTCAGTTTTCTGAGGTAAGTAACATACATTTTGTTTTTGGTTTTTTGCCAAAATGAACATCCCAGTTTATGCTCCAGTTGATGCTAACATGAATCAGTCAGGTTGAGGTGTAGAGAGGCTGTAGTCAGTGATCAGATCCCTCTCGCTCCTCCACAGTCCAAATATGGTCTGCTCCCCGTTTCAGGAAACAAGATGGTGACGAGTATAATGCTGAACTCGGCCACGAACCAACGGGTGACGTCACGGTAACTACGTCCATTATTTATACCAAGGGTGTCAAACTCAAATACACAATGGGCCAAAATTTAAAACTTGAATAAAATCGCGGGCCAACATTGAACAAATAAACCTTTTAATATATACCAAACAGGTTTTGCTTTAACATTAAATATGGAACCAGCAACGCTTATAAACATACAATATATAACTAAATAGTGCAGACATGCAAAATCAAATTTCAAATAAAAAACACATCAGTCATTAATTTATTAAATAAAAAATAAATAAAAATCGTATGCCTCTTTTCTATTTGCATCCTTCTGATTTAAATATCAAAATAAACTTTTTCAACAGGTTAATAAATTCTGCCTTTCTTTTCGCCATTTTTGGGAAGGGGTAGCTGGGAGACAGCTCTAGCTTGAGGTTGCTATGACGACTGTCACAGAGGAGCGTTTCTGGGTCCTGTCCTGATTGACGCGCCAAAACAACAGCAGGGCATTGTGGGATTTGTAGTATTAGCTGTAAATGCGCCGTTTAATACCGGCGGGTCAGCTTTTATAGTACAATAATAATATAATAATTTGGTATTGCCTCGCGGGCCAAATAAAATTACACTACAGGCCAAATTTGGCCCGCGGGCCAGAGTTTGACACCCCTTTTGCGCTGAAAGCCCCGCAGCATTGCCTCCTTGTGCCGATCACTGCATCACTGGCCCCTCTGTGAAAATGTTACCGATCCCACACCGCAAAAAACATAAAAGACTCGCACTCATGACATTTAAGATAGCAATACTGGACACAGTATGACACAGTTGGCACCACTGACAAATCCTTAAAAAAAGTTGTTTAAGATGCATTCAGGTAAATCGTTTCACAATCGTTTTTGTTGCACCATTTGATTGAAAGCTTGAAAGATTGAAACTCTGCTGCAAAAGGCATTTTGCTCCAAAAAATACAGATAGTACTCCTAAATCTTAAAGTATGACTCCTCATAGACTTGTCATTTCAACTGATATTTAACTTGAACGGCTCTTTTGCAAACTAAGTTAAACAAATTAATTAAAGTAAAATTTTTGCTAGTCAACATGTCCATACATTTTTTATTATATGTGTTTTAATAAACCAGAGTCCTGCTTTTTGCTTTAAGAATAACTGAGTGAATTGTGAAAAGTCTGATAAATTGCCAAATTTGGCCCGCGGGCCAGAGTTTGACACCCCTGATTTCTACAGTCTATGGTCCAAGGTTATTATAGTTAACGAAAACTAGAATTGAAAAAACATTTTCGTTAACTGAAATAAAAAAAAAAAAAAGATAACTAACTGAAACTGTATTGTGTGGTTACAAAACTAACTAAAACTAACTAAAATGATAGTGGAAATGTCCTTAGTTTTCGTCTTTGTCAACTTTTTTCATTCATAATTCAGTGTTTCTATTTGAACATGCAACACATGGTGAATATGTTTACTGAGACTGGGATGTTTACACTAGAACCAAAATTCAAAACAGTTAATAACCTTATTGGGGCTGAGATGATAAACCAAAGGAAATAAATGCAAAATTTATTATGACCACTTTGAATCTGGCACCCAACACATAGCCCATTACAAAAAAACTAAAACTAACACTAAAACTAATAAAAACTAAACTAAAACTAAGCATTTTCAAAAAATAAAAACTAAACTAAAACTAGAAAACTCACTCTAAAAACTAACTAAAACTAACTGAATTTGAAAACAAAAATTCACAACGAAATTAAAACTAAAACTAATGAAAAATCCAAAACTATTATAACCTTGGTGCAGACATCATACATGCTGGCTGAATGGGAGCAAACCTGCAAGGTTCTAGGTACTATGGAGCTATCACACATCCATGTAACGTTCAGGTGTCCATATAGTTTTGTTGACAGTGTAGATTCAGATATCAGAGAATGTGAGGGCTCTATAACACAGCTGTCCCTGTTATACCGCTACATGCTGCAACACTTACTCTCTTGTTCGGTTTGGTCCTTGGAGACCAGTTATTAAAGTCTTGTTTTCAACATTTTGATCTCTAAAGTATGAATGACAAATTAGGTTGAAAGCGACAGCCTCATCTGAATGGAGGGGGAGTGCTGCCCCCGCGCAGGTAATCACTTCTTACTGAAAGTCAAACAATACAACACAATACCAGGTGAAAATCTGCATTTAAATAGTGTTATCCTGCTGTCAGGAAGTCAATTTGGGAAAAAAAGCTGACACATGGGCAATTGTTTTTGTGTGACATTGTTTTCAGCAGGCAAGGATGCATCAGGCTCTGACATCTACATTTAACTTGACAGATTTTTTTTTATTTTTCATTTTTCTGAATAATTCAAGGATAAGTTTTTCTTTCACACTGTCTCTTTTAGAGTGAACGTCCCATGGTCAGGAGAATAAAAGTCTTTTCTCTCCTTTGTTGTCACATCATACCATAGCATACACTGTAAAACATAATCTGTTTAATTTACGGAAAAATACCGGCAGCTGTGGTTGCCAGAATTTAACCGTAAAAAATACAGTAAGTGGATTGTCTATTCTGAATTTAATTGTAAATATCAGCAAAAACGAATTTAGACTGAATAATAATAATTATTTTTAGGGTAATTGTGTCATTTATTCACACATCATGGTGTTTCTCCATAAATTTGTGTGAAAATGTTATATTTTTACAGCAAAACTGTGTGTTTCTTCCAGTTTATGACAGAAAAAGTAAAAGGTTTGTGCTATTCTTTGATTTACGGTAATTAATGGTGTCTAATACGGTGATGTACAATTTTTAATTTTACGCACCATTTCTGATGTATTTGACAGTGTTTTACTGTTATTTCTACAAACATTTTTTACAGTGTAGTGCTGCTGATGTTTTCTACACCACAGGTGCATCTCACACAATATCTTATATATATATTCCTAAAAAACTCCATACATGAAGTTTTTCATCTGTCCAACAGATGTCACTCTCTCTGCATCTCTTGACTTTCTGTTTCCTGCTATGACTTTTGTACCTTTGCATGAATATCAAAAGCAATTCATATTTGGGTCTTTGAGCTCCGTGCTAAGCAGTAAGATGCTCACACAGCCGTAAAAACATCAACTGAGCATGTTCAGACGTTTATACTCATCTTTTTTTTTTCAGCAGTGTGGGTGAAAGGTCTCAGCAGTGGGAGGAATTAATGTCCAGGCCGGCACCGTGTGCAAAATGATGTGCAGGCACCATCCGAAGAGACTGCAGGAAGGTTAAATACTAATATGTCAGAGCAGGCTGATAGATCTGACAGGGCATTTCCTCTCCGAGCCCAAAGTGCCATCGCTTTCACTCGCCGCAGCCAAAGTCCTGATTCATTTGAGGGCTAATGACACATATACTGCGGTGATTGCTGGCCATTGTGCTTCATCGAAGAAAAGTAATATCTTTTTATCTTCAATAACAGGACAGGAATCAGGTGCCGGCTCACTTGAGTGAGTGCCAATCACAGAGTGAAGGCTGCTGTAAAATCAGATGGATATCAGCTCAGGACTCAGAATGGAAGAAACAGAAGATGTGACCGATTTCTTGAAATGATCCAGTCCTTAAATAGAAAATGAGTGACAGTGAATAAAAGATATTGAAGATACATATTGAACTAAATATAAATACACTGTGAAAAAAAATCTGTTTAACCCATAATAACCCACGGAGACACCTGTGTAACAAACACTTTAAATCTTCTTGAACAGGGGTCTCAAACTCAAATTATCTGGGGGCTGCTGGAGGCAGTATCAAAATGACCAAAATTACTAAAAAAAAAAAGACACAAAATGATAGAAAAAACGAAATTACTTAAAAAAGACACACAATTACTAAAAAAAAGACACAAAATGACTGAAAAAAAACCACTAAATTACTTAAAAAAAGACACAAAATCACAAAAAAGACACAAAATCACCCAAAAAGACACAAAATGAGAAGACAGAATAACCAAAAAAACCCCACAGAAGACACAAAATGACAAAAAAAGACACAAAATGACCAACAAAAGACACAAAATAACTAAAAAAGACACAACAACAGACACAAAATGATACAAAAAGACACAAATGACCAAAAAAACCCCCCACAAAATGACTTACAAAGAAACGAAAATGATTAAAAAATGCACAAAATAGCCCAAGACTCCATAGAGTTAATGAGTTATGGTGAAGCATAAAGCTGAATATGGGAGATTCTAGAAAATTGAAAGTGTTACATGGGTGTCACCCTGGGTTCTTATGGGTTAATTTACGGTAAAATACCGGCAGCTGTGGTTGCCAGAACATCACCGTAAAAAATACAGTGAGCGTATGTAAATGTAAATATCAGCAAAAACTGTAATTTATACTGAATAATCCCATTACTTTTAGGATAATTGTTTCATCGTGGTATTCCTCCATTAACTTTGCATGATTTTATATTTTTACAGCAAAACTGTGTGTTTTCTACAGTTTATGGCGGTAGAATTTAAAGTTTTATACTATTCTTTGATTTACAGTAATTAAAAGTATCTACTGCGGTGATGTACAATGTTTAATTTTACAACCTATTTCTGATGCAATTTGACAGTTTTTTACTGTAATTTCTTCAAACATTTTTTACAGTGTACAATATAGGGGAAATTATTTGGAAGAAAAGGTGCAACAACAAGATTTGTATCTTGTAGTGGTGGAAAGTAACTAAGAACAAATACTGTGTTTAAGTACACTGTTGAGGTATTTGTACTTTACTTGAGTATTTCAATTGTATGTGGCTTTATACTTAAAACATGTTCAATTTAAAGTGATTATGCATTTTTATAAATTAAACCACACAACAGTATTTTAAGTAGTTAAAATGAGCCCTATCCCCAACAAAATTAAAATGCTACTTACATGAATGCATCACTAATAATAATCAAATAATATATTTATAATATATAAAACAATCTCAGTGGGTCCATTCTGCATAACGAGTACTTTTACTTTTGATACTTTAAGTACATTTTGATGCTGATACTTTTGTACTTTTACTTCAGTAAGTTTTGAATGCAGGACTTTTACTTGTAATGGAGTAATTTCACAGTGTGGTATTAGTACTTTTATTGAAGTAAGAGATCTGAATACTTCTTCCACCACTGGTTTCCTGCATGTGTGCCAAATCATAAAGATGTGAAGCTGATCTAATGATGATTAATAAAAAGTCAAATTAATCAGGATCGTTCTCTTCAAATTCCAAAAATCAGTGGGATGTGATTTTATTTTTACGTCTTGAAAACAAGTTTCACTGGCTTCTACTTCAGCTGAAGATATGCAGTTTTTTTATGAATTCATATGCTTATAATAAGACTAGCAGCAGCAATATGAGTGGCTTTATTTACATACTTACTGTGTATTAAAAGGCATCTTGTATAGTATATTGTATATTGTATAGTGCTAGGCTTTAGCTCTGGGATTTCTTCATAAATATCCAAACCAACATGGTCTCACAGGAATCCGTGAAATAGCCACGGATTTGCTTAACTCAAAATCCGTGGAATAGCCACGGAATCACTCAAATTTCCGTGAAACTGACACGGATTTCGCTACAATGCAAGTTAATGACAGTCATATCCCGTGGCTATTCCAACATACAAAGTGATTATGTACATTCACTGAGTGAATATTTAGAAAAGGAAACATATATTTCTCACTAGAAATGTGATCAAAATCCATTTTTATGCAGAAACTCAGTCAAAATATTGATTTTTTTCACTAAAAATGAGAGGAAAAAATATCCATGGAATAGCCACGGGATATGACTGTCATTAACTTGCATTGTAGCGAAATCCGTGTCTATTTCACGGATTCCTGTGAGACCAGGTTCGTCCTAACGTAACTATCACACCACACTTTACTCCTCTGGGAAAATATACATATAAAGTAGTACGTACAAAGTTTAATTAGTTGTAATGAGTTCGTAATCAGCTGTTAACTTCCACGATTAATTAATTTGTAGTGTATTAATTGAAGATTGTCCCCAATTTTACCAAATTACTTAGTCATTTCCAAGAAAATTATAGAAAATGACAGCTGTAAAAAAACAAACAAAAAAAAACAACACACAAATAAAACTTCTCTCCGTCACTAATGTACAAAAATGCAATTCCCCCATCACATAAAAGTCAAGAGATAATAAAATAGGAAGAAAAACAAACTTTAATCTGCTGATTAACAACTTGTCCTATTGTGTGTAATCATGCAGTTTGTTGTAGTTGTAGTTTGAAATTTCAAACTCTCCCTTCATTGAAAATCAATCACTACTATCCGGACTCTATTTCAGTTCAGCTTCAGCCTCGACTCTGATTGATTCTAGTCTGCTGAAAAGTTTGATTTTTTTCTGCCAGACCTCTCCTAAACTCTCCCCTAAACTACCAAAAAGATTGCAGAAAGATTGAAAAGAAATGGAAGTCTTTGTGTCCAGGAGAGCAGACGTGATGTTTCAGAGAGCTGCTGTTCCCAGAATCCAGCACTCGCAATGTTATTATCTGTTCATTCATTTTTTAAATACTATAGTAATGAACAGCCAGAATGTAGCAGTGCTTTGGTTGTGTTCATCATCACCATGGTTATGTTATCCACCAAATGGATTTTGAACTCATAATGTGTTATTTAGTTTATTTCCCACTGCCATAAGTGTAAAAGCAAAAACAATTTAAAAAAAAAAAAAAAAAAAATTCTTTTCTTAATGAGTACCAGGCAACTTAACAACTTTGTCTCTATATTTAGACTATTCAGACCTATTTAACCTCCAGCGACTCTTTTTCAAAAAAGCAACATATCTAGCGACTTTTTCTGGTGTTATTGGAGACTTTTGGAGACTCGTTCCTATTCTTCTTAACCAGTAGCAGGCACCATCCCAAAGCACTCACAGACGGCCCAGTCCTCCTGCAGCAGTCTCTCCCAGCTGCAGTCAGAGCAGGAGATGTTAACCCCTCAGCATCCAGTCTGCAAATGAATCACACATGTGCAAAGTCGCTGCCTCAACCGTATCCAATCAGCATCGACTAGTCAGTAGCGGCTCAGAAAGTACCGACCCGAGGCAGGTACTTTCTGAGCCGCTAACCGGTGAAGTTGGGCGGATCTTGGGTGGATCCTCTCTTCCAAGCCACACCCATATCGGGTCACTAGAGGGAAAAGTACCTATAGCTTCCCTGTTCCTGAGCACTTGTCACCTCACCTGCATCGTTGGACCCTCCACCCCTCCCCCCTGCACATTACCTCTGATATATCAATAAAAGACTGTGGCTGCACTGTAACCTGCCTTCTGAGTCGTGCATTTGGGTCCAGACCTCATGTAGTCCACAACAAGGGACCATGGGGTGCGCCAAATTCGTCACTGCAGCCATTCAGGCCATTGCTTGTAAAGATGGTGGTATTGGCGGTAAGGAGGTCCCGTGGGAACATTTGTCGGGCTCTGTGACCATCATCAGATCCGATTAAAGCTGCTGGAGCATCTGGACTGAGACACATCTGTACAAATCTGATCGCATTTCAAAACACCTCAAACTGTGCTTTTGGATCTGGATTTCATGTGTTTTTTTTACTGTCAAGACCTTCTGCCAAAGAAGGGATGTGGGCTGGCAGTCAGATCTCTACAATGAACCCTTTGAGTACAATATTATCACAGAAATAACATTGAACTTGTAATAAACTTGAGTTATCCATCATATTGTCAAATAGTCTGGATGATACTAAGCGCAGGCTTCTTTGTGAAACTTAATTAGAGCTTCACAAAGCCTCGTGCCCTTGACTTCATATCTTTCAAGCATTTTAAAAAGCTGCATACATTTTAATATATTTTTGTTTAACCTTTATTTGTACAGTTAATCTCATGGAGACATGAGGTCTGATTCTCAAGGGAGACCTGCAGCGGTATAAATAAGAGGTTTGATCTTGAAATCCATAGTTTTATTCAGAGTAGAATGATTAAAGCAAATCATTTGAACTCTTCAGCTCTGATTCAAAGGATATAAATATTAAACTAAATCATAAATTAGTCGTGCATACAGAAATGATAGTTAAACACCAATAGCAGAGCTTCTTTATTCAGATATAAAGGGCTTTGCAGGAATGATGGTATCCATCAAAATTAAAGTTTTCACAGCACAAAGGCCTGGTGTTTGTCTGATCTTACTTTATGTCGATTTTCCTTCAGTAAACTACAAAGAGCATGGTCAAGCTGAAGAGTGGAAGGAGGACATCAAGGTTGTTGGATTTTTCTTTTTTTTTTTTTAGCATTTGGGGCCTGAACTTTGAGGAGTCAGGAAAGATAGAGTCAGGGGAGAAGAGTGGAGATAAAAGCGGCTGAAGTCTGAGGGCTGTATAGAAGAGGATAAGATAGAGTCCAGGAGGACGTATCAAGGAGACAGGCAGAGATGTGCAGGCTGATAGGAGTTTTAAGGAGGGAAGGATCCTCTCCTCTCGCCGCTGAGAGCAATCAGGAGATGGAAAGAAAAGAGACGAGTCAGAGCATGTCTGCCATATTCTGTTCGTCATTACCTTCATCTCTGTCAAGATTATCTGCTCTTGAAAGGCGTAGATAATGCTGATGTGGGTGCTACAGAAACAAGATAAGCACAGATTCAACATAGCATATGAATGTTAATGTGACCTCTAATGCAACATGGTGTCACAGGAATCCGTGAAATAGCCACGGATTTGCTTAACTCAAAATCCGTGGAATAGCCACGGAATCACTCAAATTTCTGTGAAACTGACACGGATTTCGCTACAATGCAAGTTAATGACAGTCATATCCCGTGGCTATTCCAACATACAAAGTGATTATGTACATTCACTGAGTGAATATTTAGAAAATAAAACATATATTTCTCGCTAGAAATGTGATCAAAATCCATTTTTATGCAGAAACTAAGTCAAAATATTGATTTTTTCACTAAAAATGAGAGAACTGTCCGCCATGTTTTTTGTTCTGACTGCCGGGACCTTGAAAGTCACGTGACTTGGAACAAACCAATAGCCACGGGATATGACTGTCATTAACTTGCATTGTAGCGAAATCCGTGTCAATTTCACGGAAATTTGAGTGATTCCGTGGCTATTCCACGGATTTTGAGTTAAGCCAATCTGTGGCTATTTCACGGATTCCCTAATGTGACCGCTGCTAACCAACCCAACACAAGACTGAAAGGAAAGTGAGAATTAACTTAACAGTGAATCCAAATCTACTGTTCATGAACTATTATTTCTAACGGAATGTTTAATTATTCTCCACAACCTGTGCACAATCTGCAAGGTAATATCCTTGGCAGAGAGAGCGTATTAGCATAAGGTTGTTAATATGTCTGGCGAGCGGTTGCAGATCGGGTGGAGGCAGTTTCTGAATGTCTCCAGGAGGTAGAGTCAGGCCTGCTACGCTGGCAAATGTACACATTCAGGACATAGCAGATGGTCAAGCTGACCTCAGTGAGCAATTCCAAAAAGCTAAAGCTGTGTTTTCAAAAAACAAAAGACATTATGGATGTCACATAACACAGTAGCCATGCCAAATAGGATTATTTGTCATGGAAAGCAGCATAATCTGACAAGAAATTACAGGACAGAGTTGATGTTATTCAAAGGCATTAAAAGAACAAAACCGGGCCAAGCATTTGACGGATTACTTTGTGACTTTCTTAACCTCTCTAGGGCACTCAGCCACAAAAACTGGAAAGTTGATTTTTATATATATTATATATGATTATATCAAACGACTATATATAATGTGAAAGGGTTTGCTTGCAGCGACACTTGACTGCAGTTTCACTCAGCTCTTTGAAGCAGTTGTAGCATCTTTATCTTATTATTTGTTTTTTTTTTACTTTACTGTTACTTACATGTCCAGCAGTTTCAAATTTCAAGTTTCGAAAATTCTCTGATGAACCCACTGAACACTAGACGAAGTTTGCGACTAGCTGCTGAGCATCAAGCCTCCAGGAACTGCACTTTAAAGCCAATTAGACTAGTGGAAAAACTGTATAATAACTGCATAATAACAATAACAACATCATGTCGTGCCATGGGACCCAAACACACTTCATCATAGACTTACATTGGGAGAGAGGCGTCTGTAAATCAATGGATTCACTACCAGTACAAACAGTTAAATAGGCCTTATTTTATCATTATTTTTAATTCATTTTTTTCTGCATAAATGTGGCAGGATGAATTGAATATGTGATGAAGCTGTTAATATTTGTAATTTCATAACCTGCAATAAAGTAATAAAACATTTTTTTTAATCATTATTTTATTCTCTTGTGGCCTCATGTGACTCACCAGGTGTTCTTAATATTTTACCTGAAATGGGTCATGTGCATCTAAGCAGTGGATTGATTTAAAACACTGGGTCTCACATGTATTGATTTTGATGAATTATGAATTAGTCAAACATTTAGTATTTAGTGTTTTATTTGCTGTGGCAATTCCAGAGGGACAGAACAACGGACCTGTGTAAGAAAAGCAGGGGAGAAACACAAACAATTAATTATTGTTGATTAATTTGAATATTTTGAGTTTATAGGTGTTAATTTACTGATACGATTTTAAAAAAATGTAAATATTAATTTGTTGTGTTTTAGTTTTGGATGGTAGAGGGTTTATGTAGATACTTATTACTTCATATGGAGATGGTCCCCATCGATGTGGTTTTATCCATCAAATGACCTGCAGCTGGGGGGGTATACACTCACCAGCCACTTTATTATGAACACCTGTCCAACTACTCGTTAACACATATATTCAATCAGCCAATCACATGGCAGCCACTCAATGCATTTAGGCCTGTAGACATGGTGAAGACGAGCTGATGAAGTTCAAACCAGCATCAGAATGAAGAAGAAAGGTTATTTAAGTGACTTTCAACGTGGCATGGTTGTTGGTCTGAGTATTTCACAAACTGCTGATCTAACAACCATCTCTCGGGTTTACAGACAATCGTCCCAAAAAGAGGAAATTTCCAGAGAGCGGCAGTTCTCTGGGCCAAACGGGGGACCACACCAGGTGAACAGGAATCTGAGGCTACAATTTTCATAGGCTTAACAAAATTGAACAATAGAAGATTGGAAAATGTTGCCTGGTCTGATGAGTCTCGATTTCTGCTGCAACATTCAGATGGTAGGCTCAGAATTTGGCGTAAACAACCTAAAAGCATGGATCCATCCTGCCTTATGTCAATGGTTCAGGTTGGTGGTGTAATGGGGTGGAGGTTATTTTCTAGGAACATTTAGGTCGCGTTCAGACTGCAGGCGAATCTGATTCAAATCAGATTCCTACTCAAATCCGATTTTTAGGGCTGACTGTCCACACTGTTTTTAGCAAGTGTCCAAATCGGATATGGCTCTGTTCAGACTGGGCCACATTATTGACTGATCTGACAGGTTGCCATAGTAACGGCGTCATATAATTGTGACAGCGACAAGAACAACAACAACAAACATGATGGAGGCAGGTCACCTCAGTATATTGGTCTTATCACTGTCCAGTAGAGGTGCAGAACATCTCAGACGCACCAGCAGAGAAACCGGGCGGATGGACGCCCCCGTCGGGCCGCATTAGTCGGGCCGCATGAGTCGGGCGCGGCTGCCGGTGGACATCTCATCTCCACGCTGCCTGCGCTACGCATAGAGTGACGTCACGGACAGTCAAAACCGATCTGAGTGTTTGGAGCGGTTCAGACTGAGATGCATCCGTCCAAATGCGATCTGAAACTACCTCCCGAAGGTGGTTTCGATCCGGTTCGCAAAAAAATAAGATTTCATGTGATTTGTGACTGTTCAGACTTCAAAAGAGCCATCCAGTTCCAATCTGGATGGGCTAAAAATCAGATTTTGGCTGGCAGTCTGAACGCGGCCTTAGGGCCCCTTAGTAACAACTGAGCATGGTTTAAACACCACAGTCTACCTGAGTATTGTTGCTAACGGTGACCATACCATCCCTTTATGACCACAGTCGACCATCTTGCTAACTGTACTGAGCCTGGGTATCCAAAAAGATGTCCTGAAACCACTCCCAGTAGTCATGGATGGCATGCAGCAGTTTGGAGGAAAACACATTGGGAGTTGACAGATGGTGGCTTTATTCTTATATGGCAGCCATCAACTGCCAAACCATGAACTGAATACTGGACTCCCAGCCAGGAGACTTTCTTCCAGCTGGTCACCTCTTGGGGGATGCCATCATATCAATATGGACCAAAATCACTGAGGAATGTTTCAGCAGCTTGTTGAATCTATGCAACAAAGAATTATGGCAGTTCTGAAGGCAAAAGGGGGTCCAACCCGATACTAGCAAGGTGTGCCTAATGAAGTGGCCGGTTAGTGTATCATGCAGCTATCTTATGTATGGAAGACAACAAATGTTTTTCACTTTACCATTGTCTCACACCTCTCTGTGTGAACACTGTCCACCAACAGTCCATCTAACAATCACAAACTTGTATTTCTACAACTAATAAAAGGTAACAGAGCAGTCTAGTGAAACACGGCCACACCAAGCACAAACATGTTGCTGCTTTATTGTTGCATCTGGCAAATCAAAGTTGTGGCAGTGACAACAAAAGCCTTTGAGCCAGGTGACAGGTGAGGTAAATAACCCTGTCTGTGACCTGGGGATTCCTTTGAGGATGCTGCTTACAGCTAATAAGGTGTGAGGCAGGCTGTGGTGCTGCTGTCAGGCGTTTTAAAGCGTGTGGCGGTCTGGGGCTGCAGTACACGTGTCACTGGTTCAAAGGCTTGCATTGTGACCAGAGAGACGAGAGCGAGACAGCAGGCCTGATGAGCAATCTGCTCTGAGGAGCTTTCTGCAGGGATTTCAGTGGTTGATATGTCCTTGTAAAAATAACCGAATGAGAAGGAAAAACTGTGCAGGTCAACCTCTGTGTTACATGAAGAGAATACCAGTTGTGTTTAGTGCTGAAACGATTGGTCAAATAACCCAAAATGTATGTAATAGAATTATTTGACCCATGTTTCAAGAAAAAATACCAGCCACTGGCTGGATCAGCTGTTCAGTGTTTTATTTAATTTAATTGCTGTTTGTTGGAAAGAACAATCATTTTCTAACCTTTTAAACGTATGGGTTAACCCTTGCCCTGGGGAAATAATCCCAACTCTCCATTATTTTTCTCTTCTTTGATATCCCTATTTTAAATGTTTGTTGCAATACCATCAACAACTATCCATACAATTGGACTTGTATAATAGATTTGAATTGTGGAGTTTTTAAAAAGTTAAAAAATTAAACTTGGGCTCCGTTTACATGATGACGGTCTGAACAGAAGACGCAAAAGTGGCGTCGCGTCTTCACTTTTTATTCCGCGTTTGGACAAGCTTTTTTCGTGAGGAAATCTGCTGCATACGGTGCATAAAAAGTGTGTGGAATTGGATTGTATGCAGCCAGGCGGCATCACTTAAAGCGATAAGAGCATCTTTGGGCATGTGGAAGTTTTCACACTACGTATTTTCATTAGCTACTCCTTCCACAAAGTTCTTCACCATCCACTAGATCTCCCAGGTCTCCTCCAAAGCCGTCTGGCTCACCTCCGACCAATCGGTGCATCCAAAATGTGATGGAGGTAATTCCAGATCCTTCTCTGTTCAGTAATACTATCTGTACATATCCTGTACATTTGGTGGAAAGACTCCTGTAAGTTTATTAGAGCTGCCAGAGCAGCTTGAAGGTCCGACGCATTAAAATAATCCCACGTTTGTTTATTTTCCTGTACTGGAGCATGTATGTAACGTAAACACGTACGTGACGTGAGCAGATCTGAGCAGAGTTTTGCGTCTTGTCAGTGTAGACGGACACGCTACGGTGGAGCGGATTCAAGTTTTCCACTTTGGAGGGTGGTTTCAGATTTTAGCGTTTTTAAACCAAAAAACGACGTCACCGTCTAAACGAAAGGCACTTCCGATAAAATATTTTGTCGTTTTTACCCGCAAGCGTCCTCGTGTAAATGGGGCCTTGGAAGGGACTTTTTTTGCCACTGGGTAGAAAAGGTTGCTTTTTGACACGTTTGTTGGTCAATCAGTGTTGTAGAACAAAAACTAACAAAAAACGACATTCACATCAAAATCTACAGGGTTTTTAATTCAAATTGGGGTCAAGAATGTCTGCTTGTTCTGTAACTGTCCCAACATCAGCAGTGCTGCAGCCTCTGGCTTCAGTGAGGCATGCCCCCCCGGGAGAAAATTTGTACATTTTTAAGTAAAATGCATCCATCACTTTGAGAGCTAAATGAGAGCAAACATATCAAATAACATTATTCACAGTTGGGTGATACCGTATTATAGAATCTCTAGAGGACACATCATCATCATTTATTGTATGAAGGGGCTCCCTAGAGGGCAATCAATACGTTTTTTCATGTGTAAAGGGCAGCCAATAAGGCATTTTCTCTTATTTCCACCACTCTAGAGGGCACTTTCGCGCGCTTTTTCAACCACGGAGGCACCAAACAGGAAAAAGGGCACTAGAAGGGCTCTCATTAAGGCATGTTATCAAATTTTCTTGCACTAGAGGGCACATCATCATAATTTATTATATGAAGGGGCACCCTAGAGGGCACCCTATCATTTTTTGCACATGTAAAGGACAGCCAATAAGGCACTTCCTCTCGTTTTCACCACTCTAGAGGGCACTTTAGCGCGCTTTTTCAACCATGGAGGCATGAAGGGGGGCGGTCGGCCCTCCTGCCCCCCCTCTGAGTCCGCCACTGAGGCTGAGGTAGGCCCCGCTAACTTCTCAAACTGAGGGTGGTACAGGCCACAGATGATGGTGACACTGGGTGC
The DNA here is from genome assembly GCF_030273125.1 of Centropristis striata. Lineage (NCBI taxonomy): Eukaryota > Metazoa > Chordata > Actinopteri > Perciformes > Serranidae > Centropristis > Centropristis striata. The sequence continues at coordinate 34,644,947 of NC_081526.1, read as the reverse complement.
CTGAAGCTTAAGTGGATGTGCAGACTTGATGAGTCCATGCACAGCTGCAGGAAGGTCAGACAGCAGCAGTGGGGCAGCTATGTCCATTGGTTGGTCATCCTTGCTGGACTGGAAACACACCAAAGTGCAGTTTTCGTAGCCTGAACCTAACCAAACATGTAACACAAGGTGTGGATCTCAGTTGAGTTAAAATATTGCTGCCAGCAATTACGTTTGCCCAAAATTGTACCGAGCAACAAAATTTAGTGGCAAATAAATGTAATTTATGGGAGACAGGGTTGTATAGCTATTGTTGTATTGTTGTGTTTTCATAGTATTTCTATTCCAATATACTATTCACTCTAAATGAAAAACAGCAGTCAGAAACACATCAATATGTGGGTTTTGATAACGCTGTTACTCTTTTTGCTTATCAGTCCAAAAAGAGTCATTTAGGCATCAACTAAGTGGGTCTGAGGAACAGCATTAGCTCTCAATCAGATAACTTTTAACATTGAGAGCTGGATGTATTTTCTCTGATTGCTGATGCAATTTGTTCATAGAAACTTTTTTTGGCATCCACTGGACCGCTGTGTGTAGATCCGTGGTTTCACTGTGATGGTGGACGGGAACAGTGTGTCCCTCTCCTGTCTGGGAGACTTTTCCAGTCAGTTTAATCAGAGAAAACCAATGTAGAGGAACTTACATTGCTTACATTCATACATACTCTAGTTGCACGTGTGTGCCTGCTGGCGACCAGGCACACAAGAACGGCATTAATGGAACATGAAGAATGTGATTGATGTCAGTGTTAAACATGCGGCTCCCTGTAACCCACATCTTGAAAGTCATGGGAAATTGAACACAGTTGGCTTGCCTTGTTCCATCCAAACAGGTCAGGCTAGACTGCCCTCTCCACATTCAGATCTAATCACAACTTCCCAGCGTCGTGTATCACGCTGGATGAGAACACTGAACAAGGTTTGAGTAATGTTTTGATAAAAAGGGGTTGCTCACCGTTTGAGGGATTACTTTTAGCTAGAAGTGATTTAATTTCAATGCCAGAGTTTTGAGGTGCTGACAGATGCTATTATGCATTTGAAAGTGCTATAGCTGTGAAGACCAAAGCAGAGCTGAAAGCACTGAGTGATATTGGACTTTATTTGATGATGTAACTTCACATAAGCACTGATATTGCTCTGTTCCAATGGATGTGCAAATAAGCAATTTTATGTGGCGATAACATGCCAATATTAAGAAATCAATTAGTACAACTTTATATCCAGTTTCCATAACATAGAAAAGAACAAAGCAAAAATAATCCAAAAGGAAGTTGTATCTTGATGACTGAAGTTGATTTCTTTTTTTTCCTTTTTTTTTCCTTCATAATTAATCAACAGGTTACAGAAGATATGCCCAAAACTCCAACTCCCACAACTCATATTCCCTCACATAGTGTTAATCAAAATAGCTCTAATGCACACAAACACAAACTTGCCAAAGTCAAGAACTTATTACAGAAAGCGAGACACCTTCCAATCCTAAGTGGGGGGCTGGTCCCTTTCACACCACTCAAAAAAACAAAATAATATCCAAACCTATACCCTCAACACACAACAGACATTGTTACACAGCATAAATAAGGAACAGATAAAACAGATGGAAAAAAAAACAGATGAGAAAAACAAGCAAACAAAAAAGAACAGAAAGTTGATATGTTGATATAAAGTTGATATTTCTACCATTATGTCCTTCCAGGTTGTTATAAAACTGTGATGAGTAGATTGAAAATAAATGTCTGTCCACCTCCTCTGTAGGGAATGATGTATTCAGTTTTCTAAACTATACATGAGACGCGTCCATCTATGTTCCGACCCTCACCTATGGTCATTCGGTCTTGGTAGTGACCGAAAGAACGGGATCGCGGATACAAGCGTCTGAAATGAGCTTCCTCCGTAGGGTGGCTGGGCTCAGCCTTAGAGATAGGGGGAGGAGCTCAGACATCCGGAGGGAGCTCGGAGTAGAGCTGCTGCTCCTTCGCGTTGAAAGGAGGCAACTGAGTTGGTTTGGGCATCTGGTAAGGATCCTCCCGGCGCCTCCTGTTAGAGGAGTTCCGGGCAAGTCCAACTGGTAGGAGGCCCCGGAGGAGACCCAGAACACGGTGGAGGGATTATATCTCTCTCCTGGCCTGGGAACGCCTCGGGGTCCCCCAGGAGGAGCTGGACGTTGTGGCTGGGGAGAGGGACGTCTGGAATGCTCTGCTTAGCCTGCTGCCCCCGCGACCCGGCCCCGGATGAGTGGATGAAAATAGATGGATAGATGGATGGTGGTTGGTTTGAACTTATTCTTTACATAAAGAGCCTATAAGGGCTCTATATGTAGATATCTTTTCTTTTCAACTGTCTAATTTAATATCTTTGGGTTTAAGAGGTTATGAGCTTGGTAAAACACTGGCTTGGTTAGAGAATCTCACTTTATAAAATTAGTAATATTGGTGTTATTTCCCCAGAGACTCCAAAGAACAAACTGTGCATTTTAAATGGATGCTGTGACTCAAAGCATGCAAATGCAGTATCTTTCTTGGATTATACCCAAATTGTTCAGAGTAAAAACCAAAAAAAAAAGTATTAAATAAATGCATGAAAAGGGCACCTCTGATTGTTTCTCCCAATAACAATAAGTGGAGAAATGATTTCCCCACAGCTGCACTTTCATAGTAATTGATCCTCAGTGACCTCTGTAATCATGTTAAAGCTGCTGGTCATTTTGTAGTTTTAACACAAAAAAGACAGAGTCTTCATCTCGCCGTCCAATTTTCTCATGGTCTGTCATCTAAATGTGAATGAACTGTTCTGGACTGAGGGGACGGATTGAATCCCGTCACAAGAGGGGAGTGGGGGCACGGCGCTTTGAGAAATAAGGGACAATCAATTGTGGCTTCTTGCCAGAGATATGGGCTGTTTATTCAGAGAGAGGGGAAATCAGATAGGTCTGGAGATAGGCCGGAGGGGACACAGAAACACTCTGAGGTAATCAGATTTTACCCACATTTCCATACATGGGACGCTTTTTCAGAGAAAGCCTTTAAGCCAGTGACTTTCACCTGACTCTGTTTAATTTAATATTTAAGATGAGAAAGTCACATTGCAGTTTTTTAGATTGTTTCACGTTAATCTATCAATCTGTAAGGGATAATACCCGACAAGTTGTAATCCTAATGATTTAAAATGTCATCTACCTCCCTATGAAATTGAATTTGTGTGCAGCTAGTTCTTTATTCTTTATTTATTTATTGAATTGGTGACATAAATAACCCAAGCTCCAAGTTTTAGCTCAGCCTCTCTCATGCATTATGGAAGCATATTGACGACAACAGATTTTAGAGAGTATAAAACTAATCTGAGCGCCGCTCGGTCTGCCTGTCGATCTTTAAGAGGGCACAGATTTGTAAGAGCAGAATTAGATTTGTGATCAGAGCTGCTCGCACAAACTCAAACTGAGAGTCATCTGTTCAGTCTGACATGTTAAAAAAGGATCACCTCGTTGGACGGCAACATAAAATCTTGGTGACAGAGAGAATAATCAGAGTCTGTATTGTCTTTCACTTACTTATTAAAATCACATTCCTTTTGTTGGTGAATTATCTAGTTCTTAAGCCATCGTTGCAGACTCATTTTGTGAGTCAAATTAACTTAAAAGCTGTTACTAGCTGTGTATCATCGCGGCTGTGCTTCTGAACCAGGGGTCGTTTTTCTTTTCAATTAAGAATTTTAACCAAAGAAATGATTAGAAGCATTGTAAGAATTAGGGTTGGGCCTAATCACTGAGCTGTGAAGCAAACCCAGAAGTGCCTTTGTTACCTCAGAGAGCAGGCTGAGTGACAGTAGAGGGAAAGAAGCAGCATGACTGACAAAAATGTTGATGGCTTATGAAAACAAACACACATGTAAACGACAATATATCATGTCCATTGTATATATCAAACGATACAGTCAAAATTGTGGACAAACCTTCTTATTCAATGGTTTTTATTTTTTATTATTTTCAACATTGTAGGTTAATACTGAAGACATACTACGAAAGAACACGTATGGCATTATGTAATAAAAACAGAGAAAGTGTTAAACAAACCAGAATATTTTTACATTTACATTTACATTTAGTCATTTAGCAGACGCTTTTAACCAAAGCGACTTACATTTTTCATATTTTAGATCCTTCACAGTATTCACCTCTTGTTTTGCAGACAGCTTTGAACACTTCTGTTCAGATTCATGAGCTGCACACCTGGATGCTTTCATTTACAGGTGCAGCTCATCAAGAGTTAATTTGTGGAATTTCTTGCCTTATAATGTGTTTGAGACCATCAAAGCGAAAGATAAAAGGCTACTCTAAAGAAAAATATAAAATATATCCTGGTTTGTTTCATCTTAAAACAAAAATAGTTGATTTGCTTAGTATAATAAGTATACTATATATGTGTGTATGTGTGCATATGTTTTATGTGCTGTGCTGTCTTTTACACTTCTTCCAGCTCCAGTTACTATTCACAGCACGGCAATTCACACACAGGTATGGTGCATTCAATAGCGCTGGAACGGCTATGGTGCGATATGTGGGACATATAAAAACTTACTGAGAAACAAGTTATTACTGAATGGAACAAATCTCTCAGTTTGTTTGTTTTGGGTCTTAAACCTTCAAAAACACTCAGGACTGTAAAGTAGTTCACTGTGTTATTTTATATTTTACTACATTTGTTGTACTGTTGAGTAAAAAATGAAAAATGTTTTTATAATTTTTTATGTTCATCTTATTGAATTTGCTTTGTTATTTACGTATATTAATAGAAATATTGAACTAATCTGTAGTTTCTTAATTTTTCAGTACAGATGCTTTAAAACTTGCAGCTTAAAAACAATGTAAAAAAATTGTGATAATCATCGAGATCGGACAATATGAAAAAATATATCGTGATCGGATTTTTGCCGTACTATGTACATTTTGTCTTTAAAATGAGCCTAGAACAGATAACATGAACAATTCACAGCCCGTGTTTTTTTGTATCTATCTTAGATGTTTCTGTTTATGTTGCAGGCATTCATGACCTGGCACTGTTCCAATAAATAAATATGATTTTAGTCACAGAGTGCTGAATCTGAATGTGCATCGTGTACATCCAGTAAACAAATATATATATAATGAGTCTGATTATGACATTCAATAAAGCTGTTTATGGGTGGAATGTAAAAATAAAACATTTTTTGTATAATCCCACATGATGTGAACATAGATGGAATATACTGTGTCATCATTTTCTCCCCTATCGGCCCTCCTCTAATAAATTACATTTTTATTGCTCCCATTTGATTTTCCTGCAAGTTACAAAATGCCAAGATAATACAGAGAAATGAGGAAAAGCTTCATATTCACAGCAATAACCGTTTCACACAGGCAGTAATATTCTCACTGCAAGCTTTCCATATTTGCATATGTACTTTTATTGACTCCTGCTGTCTTTATTTGCATCATTTTTAAATTCCACCGCAGCAATATGAACATTAAATCAATTCTTTGCTATTAGGCAATTTTGCATACCTGTTATTTTTCCTCCTGTGTGTTTTGAGTCGGTTTTACTGAGGGCATATCTAATAAGACAATTTGCCTTTCAATGAAAATGTGATCCACATTTACAGAGACGGTTTTCTAAACCTGAATCTCAATGTTTCATTTAAGAAAGTCTAAATGTTAATTTTTCCGGTTAACTTATTGTTTCCATGTTACATTTTGTGAAACCCAAAAGAACCCCCCATAAAACTCCAGACTGACTTTACTTGGATGCATTATTGAATTAAAATCTCAAACCAATTTCACCTCATTTCAGGTGTTTATTTCTGCATGTTTACTGATGTAACTCTTACACTCACAAGACCTGTTTATCAGCGTGTAGGTACGTAAACGCCTGTGATGTTGAATTAACTGAAAAGCAAACAAGATTCCATGAGGCCAAGTAAACAATGCTGTCTGCCATGACCTCCTGGGCTTCAGAGGGAACACTCAGGAGGATCAGGAGCTGCTTTTACTGAACACGAACCAAAACCCCACCGGAGACCTGCAGGACATCGTGGTTTATGTTTGTCTCTGAGAAATCAGTGCCAGACTCTTGCTGCTCTTTGAAATCAATGTTGGCAAAGTGACAGGGCACATACATACAACCTATCTGTCTTAATGGCTTTATAATGGCAATCTCCGTGTCTGAGCTTGGAGGCAAACCAGGAAGTGCCTCAAGCTGCATTCTACCGAAAATTCCAGTAGGGGGCGCTAAGTTTTGTGTCTCATGCTCCATTGCCTGCCTGCCTGTCGCTTGCTACCATGTGCTCCTCAGTAAGCTACAACATCCGTGCTCTCCATGTGCTGAAGAGGTGTCACCATTACCACATGGTGGACGCCAAACAAAACATTTGTTCCCTGTTCCCGAGTACTCACCTGCACCGTTGGATCCTGGGAAAGACACTCCACCCCTCCGCCCCTGTACATACCTCTGCTAACATATAAACAGCAATAAAATCAAGAGTGTAGCCAACTTAACAACTTTGTCTCTATATTTAGACTATTCAGAACTATTTAACCTCCAGCGACTCTTTTTCAAAAAAGCCACATATCTAGTGACTTTCTCTGATGTTATTGGAGACTTTTGGAGACTCGTTCCTACTCTTCTTAACCAGTAGCAGGCACCGTCCCAAAGCACTCACAAGCGGCCCAGTCCTCCTGCAGCAGTCTCTCCCAGCTGCAGTCAGAGCAGGAGATGTTAACCCCTCAGCGTCCAGTCGGCACCAATCTGCAAATGAATCATGCATGTGACCTACCGAGGTACTTTTTGAGCTGCTACCCGGTGAAGTTGGGCGGATCCTCTCTCCCAAGCCACACCCATAGCAGCTCACAAGAGGGAAAAGTTCCTAATGGAAACGTGCCTGTAGTTTCTCTGTTCCTGAGCACTCATCACCTCACCTACACCGTTGGATCCTGGGAAGACCCTCCACCCCTCCCCCCTGCACATTACCTCTGATATATCAATAAAAGACTGTAGCTGCGCTGTAACCTGCCTTCTGATATGGGTCCAGACCTCATGTAGTTCATAACAAATGCAGTGTTTTTTCTAAAAAGAGAAATTAATGTATATTCACACAGACCAATTTAAGTCCTGCAAAATGTGCATTTAAAAGCTCTCGCACCGATAAAGCATACAGTACCATGCAGCTAGAGATCGGAGCACGTCATCTCCTGCAGCTCCTCTCTCACGCTGCATGGGAATAATCACAGCCAAAGCACCGTGAACAAAGGAGAGTGAACACCAATGAGCTCCATTCTTCAAGGATGAGCTACAAAGCTACAGCCTAGTTCATTTGATGCGATTATACGGTTCTATATCTCATTATAAGGATGTTACTTTTTATTCTGGAATACATAAGAGCAGAATGAAAAAGTCTCTTGCTAGAACAACAGTTATTAAACCCCATGGCAGACATTTCTGTGGATTCATTTTATGTCAGAAAAAAGGGTTAACACAATACACGCTGCTTGAAACAGCATTAGGCTGGTTTGAATAGTACATTTTTAACTTTTATTGTGATGATTTGGGTGTAAATGTACCTGTGAGTTTATATAAGAGAAGGGGGAATGAATAAAAGAAAACAGGAACACCTCTGCTGGCTCTCAGATCAGATTCCTCCCCGCTGCGTTTCCTCGACACGATGCTGCTGATCTCATCTGTCCTGCTGCTTCCTCCAACTCCTCAGACATCACCTTTCCCTGACTCCAAATAATACTGGGACCATAAAAGACTATTCACAGCCCATTACTGCAGAGCATATGTTTTGCTTGCTCATTCAGTATGCTACAGCCTCATCAGAATATGCTTTGATGTATACTCTCTGTAGGTCCTTTGATGGTAGATTAATCTGAATTCAAGTGATCAAACTCAGCAGATCACTCGTTGTGGTGTTCAGTGGTGATTACAGCAGCACAGTGCTCTTAGAAATGCATCCATAATGGAGGATTCTGCACATTAAGATTCATGTGTCAAATGTTTAGCAATAAATAATTTTGTAAATTTGAATAACTGATATTGGGAACAACTGTCTTCAAACTGCTGGTAAGGGGCAGTGAATGTGCTTGTGAACATGAAGAGGGCAGTAAATGTGCTTGTGAAGGACTTTTATTCATATGCTGAATGTGCTTGTGGACAACATTGATTCATTTTTATTTAGAAAAAAAATGTGTTCCACTGTGCTGGTGTTCAGACGATTCCTCCTTTTGGACACAACTTCTCCTCCTGCTTTGGAGGAAACTCTTTCGCAGGGTACAGACGAGGCAGGGGAGCACAAGAACTCCACAGCAAGTCTGTTCAAGTTTGGGAATATGCTCCGTTGCCTCTCCCAATACTGAAGGGGGTCCTCCATCCTTGGAATGTTTGGTTCAGCCAAGTATCTCTGGACCTCCACGGAGTCATCAGCAGTGACATTGTGTTTGCTCTGGTTCTCCTTCACTGTGCCATCTAAATAACGCCAAAGGTTGTTTCCTGAGAAGCATAAACAGACTGTGTAAGTGAGTCATTATTAGTCTAGATTGACTTTAAACCAAAGCAAAAATAATTACCAGGTCTGTCAATTACAGCATCCTCCTGGAGCATCTGCTCTAACATTTTCAATAATGGGATAACTTTTGATCCAGGCACCCTTTTTTCCTCAGACAGCTCCACAGTGGCTTAATTGAAGTTTAGTTTTAGTTTATTTTATTTATTAGGATCCCCATTAGCCATCACTCCGTTGTGGGAGTAATGGCTATTCTTCCTGGGGTCCTCAAACAGGACACAATTTAAATTTTCAACTAATCCGCCACATCACTAGTGTGTAGGCTATTTTTGCCGATGCTCAAATAGCAACTTTCCTGCAGGATTTTCCACCATTGAATCCCAATCTAAAGGGTCGTACACGTGTATCTACATAATAGAACGACTAATAGGGACGCCCTCTTTCTCAAATGGCCCGTGACGAGCCAAAGTATCATGTTACAGGCTAGATTTTCTAATACGTGAAAACAGAGCCAAGAGAAGCTGCAGAAGTCTCTTGGACCACTTCAATTACATTATGCTGAAAGACTATTATGTCATTTTTTCCAAGTGGAACAAGAAAAGAAAAAGGAAGCCTCCTCCAGATTTAAGCAGTCCTCAGAGGGGATAGATCAGAATACACTCACATGTATGGGCATGTGGCTCACAGGTGACCCACACCTGCAACTACATGATCAAATGCAGGTCCAATTCCCTGTTCAATCTAGTGCAACCTCCATTGTGTTACTGTGGTTGAGCTAGTGACAATTCTGGGGAAGATGTGTACAAATGAATAAAGCACAAGTCACATTGAGGATTCTTACAAATTTGACACCACATACCGGTCAAAAGTTTTAGAACACCCCAATTTTTCCATTTTTTATTGAAATTCAAGCAGTTCAAGTCAAATGAACAGCTTGAAAGGGTACGAAGGTTAGTGGTAAACTGCCAGAGGTAAATAAAAAAAGTAAGCTTAACCAAAACTGAAAGATAATGTACATTTCAGAATAATGCAAGTAGGCCTTTTTTCAGGGAACAAGAAGTGGGTTAACAACTTAACTCTATGGAGTCTTGGGCTATTTTGTCCATTTTTTTATTCTTTTCATGTCTTTGTAAGTCATTTTGTGTCTTTTTTTGGGTCATTTTGTGTCTTTTTTTAGTCCTTTAGTTCAACATAAAATGTGATTTTGAATCTTTTTTTTATTTTCGAAACACTATCATGCTCAATAAAGAATTTTAAATATTGCAAATGTGCATTCATTTCAGAGTACACTGAGACATTAAACTGCATCATTTTCAATTAAATTCTGGAAAAGTTGGTGTGTTCTAAAACTTTTGACCAGTAGTGTATGCATCATAAAACAATACTGTACAAACTTAAGTTATGCATAATTCTAGACATTTTCACTAATAACTGGGCCACTGTACATCTGTTAGTTAATCAGTCAATGATAAGACAGTCTGGATTTTTGAGCACTAGATTAAAAAACCTAAACCAGAACAGAAGAAGAACCACTTTTGGACATTCAAATAAAGTCTTGATTCACTTGTAGGAAATGAAATGCATTACCCTGAAATCAAGTAGAATTTTTATGTGGCCTTCAGTGGCTGTAACGATCCTTTTGAAGCTGAACTGTGAAAACTTAAATAGAGCACACGTACTTGTGAAGACAGAATATGCAGCGGTTCTTATAATGATCTCTGCGCTGCCAGAGACAAGGCCTTGATTTTAAAGACCACTTTTGAGATTCAGTAGCTGATAGAAAAGAACTAATGTGTGATGTTCAGGCTCTTTGAAGAGTGTCTACAATCCACAGTCACTTGGCAAAGACGTTTCACAAAAGGCAATTAAATGCGTATCACAAGGGGTGCAATGGTACATTTAAACACACTCCCAAAAACTGTCTGGAAGTCAAAATGTCCGTCATAATGCCTTTAATCTTTTAATCCTGCCCTATTTACATAAAGATTGCACTCTGGGCCTTTTTGATTCACTAGACAGTGTGACAAAGGTAATAAGGACAGGGTTATTTCATTTTAAATAGCATATATTTTCATTAAAATAACCTTTCTTCATTGTAAAGAGAGCTCATGTCCCTCCATAACCAAGTCAAATGTTCGACATCATCTCCTGTAATCAGCTTCAACAAGCAGCTCCGACATAAATCAGTTTTGTGTCTTAATGCAACCACTTGAATCACAATAAGTAAAAAAGAAAGAGAGCTGTTGATGCTGATTATATTGGAAATGCATGCTGTGTGTATGTGAGCCTACCCTCAGTGAACTCTCATGGAGTTTGTGATAAACATTTACTTTATTATGTTGATGTATTCATTAAAGCCTTAGTGTCTCCATACAAAGTAGTAGTCGTCTTTAGTACTCCATCCATTGAGCTGGCATCCAGACTTTAAGTTTCAAACATTGTGAAAATGATCTAACATTATTAACAAAGAATGAAGAAGAGACAGTTTTAAGTTATGTCCGCCACATATATGTATTGTGTTGCAGAAATATCAAGTGAATTCACATGGTAACCAGTAGAGGTGGGGGAAAAATTGATACAGCATAGTATTGTGATATTTTGTGTGGTGATATTATATTGATTTATTGCCACCAAGTATTAATATTTAGCGTTCTGATGGCCATCAGTATTTCCGCCTTTTTTTTTCTCCAGAGACTGGAGACTGGGCCCACTTTTAAGAATATACTGGAAATTTACATTTAGCAAATGCTTTTATCCAAAGCAAATTACAGGAAAAAAGGGGAAAAATGAAGGTATAGTGCAGTAAGAGCCATTAGTGTGTGTGCAATAAGTGCTAGTGACAATTCTTTAAGGAGTAGAATTGTTGTGTGGTGCTAGGAGAGAAGATGCTCTCTGAAGGTCTTCAGGAGGTTTTTAAAGGTAGAGAGGGACGCCCCTGCTCTGGTAGGAACTGGTAGTGTGTTCCACCAACAGGGAACAAGATACTGGTATCATATGAAACTAGAAGATCTAAGGAATCCAAAGGCACCATCAGGATATCTAGTCAGGAAATTGTCAACATAACGCTGCAAAGTTTTTTTTATGTTTCATTCAAAACAATTGAGAGCAGTGAAGCTTGTTGTTTTTGAAAGTTTGATAAAATGCTGCAGTTGTTGTCGTCCATACGGTAATGAGAATCAGTAGACACAGCTTTATAGTTAGTTTTAAAGCAATTAGCACAATGGTTAATAATAATAATAACAATAATAATAATTCTACGCCAACTAATATTTTGCTTTTTAACAGTGGTCACCAATGGCGGTTGCAAAACAACTCCGGTCCTATCTATCTCAAATCAAGTGAGAAGTCGTCTCATTTTGCATTATCACCTCAGGAAAAATTCTGGGGCAACATTATGGTCTCAATCACTAGTTTCGAGTCTTCCAAACAATTGCATGTTATTGTGTGAATAAATGTCATATTTTGAGGGAAAGAGATGATAAATACTCCTGGTACTGGGTATGATTTGGCACGTGGCTACTTTTGAATGTCAAGTCGCTAACACAACGAGCTGTCATCAGGATGGAAGCAGAACAAAGCATATCCACGACACTTAAACACTCAACAACATTGATTTTGCATTGTGCTGGAAGGCAGTGGAGAGACACTTGTGATTGCGCAGCAGTGCTGTGGATTACCACAACCAGCCTGACACTGACGGAGCACTGAAGCTGCTGCTGACGAGTTGCTGACACGCTGTTTCAGCTGTTTTAGACAAGCTGTTGGTTCAGCACCAGGCTGTCAGAACTAACTAAGAAATAACTTAGTTGTTTCAGGTATTGGAGAGAGGATAAAATATGATGCAGGAAGGCTTTGTGTAATGATTCCATGAGATTGAAGGAACATTAGATCCTGAAAACACTGTGTAGTTTATAATACAATGAGACAGGATTTTATCACTGTATTACGTGCCGGACAGACAACAGGATTATTATATTCCATAATCCACCAGGAAAGAGCTCAAACATTGAGCAAAGTTAAAATTTTTGTGTAAAGGCCTTACCACTGACACAGAAAACTCCTCCAAATGAAAAAAACAAAGTGTATTGTTTGTCCAATGCCGTCCAGAAAGACACACAGAAACCACTTCTAATCTGACAGTCCTATCAACAGGGATTGTTACAAAAATAAATACATTCAGGGAAAGATCAGAGTTTGGTTAAAAATCACTACTTTGACATCATTACAACTGAAGGTTGCACCAGAAGGTCCTGAAAGCATATCGATTGCTTACACATGGCTCCCAACATGCTGATGGCTAGAAACAGTGCTAACAACACCCACAATGCTCTGCATTTGCTTCACCAATAGGAACGCAGAAGAAGTGGTGTGGACAGGCTGACCATGCAAAATCATGTTGTGTTCCCCCCATTGTATTTCAGCTTTAGGGTATGCAGGTGGATAGACACCTCGAGGAGCTAAGCGTCACAACAACTCAATAACTCAACCACATCAGATTCAACTTGATGAGGAAGGTGGGTGGACACCCAGCAGGACAAAAAAATGCGACCTGTCAAAGGGCGAATGAGCTCATCAAGAGTCAATGACCATTCACATCTGTAGAGGAGATGGACACCACCGAATTATCTATTGAAACACTTATGATGGTTACATAATATACAATAAGACTGAACAAACAAGTGATCACTATTAGGTAACGCTTTAGAGCACAGCCCGCCCGTACCATTTCATTACTAGTCACCCTGTTGCTTAATAGTATACAATTTTTTCAATTTCGTAGCTTGATTGCGGATTTCCTGCAACAGTTTTTTAGCTTTGGTCATTTTAAATAGCATTTTTACTTCTTTATGTATCTTGTCTGTTGCCTGTATTTTGAATATGCATTCTTGTACTGTTTGTAAATATACTCGTAAGGCACTGAGGTTTCCCTCATTTACAGTGACGATGACTTTAAATAAAGTGTTATATATTGTATTATATATATAGTGTTATTTTATTTTATTTTATATTGTTACTATTTATTTATTATTACATATTATATACTATATACTGTACTATTATTACAATTATATACCGTCTAGTCACCATAGCGTTGTTGCCATCATATCATCAGCATAATATAGATATAATCTATCTATCTATCTATCTATCTATCTATCTATCTATCTATCTATCTATCTATCTATCTATCTATCTATCTATCTATCTATCTATCATCCATCCATCCATCCATCCATCCATCCATCCATCTATATTCATTTTATTCTTTGTAAAATCCTTTGAATTGGTACTTCTTACACCATACCATCTTGTTCCCCAGTACCTGTTGGTACATACTACCAAAGGTTACACCATTACTCTGGAGTAGTTACACTGTACATCAGGCTATAATCTCAGGCATTGCCCAGTAATATAAATTAAGTGTTGGTCAAAACTGGTTGATGTTACCAACTCCCTGTAGTTTTCCAGCAGTTGATAAAGTGTATGTGATCACAGCTAGAGTCATTTTGGATATCAGCGTGTTAGATATTTAATTTAGCATATAAAGGGCTACATTACTGGATGAACTACACATTTAATTTAACACAACACTGATTATTTGTAAGGCAATACTCCCGCCAGCACAAAAGTGTAATGAATTTGAACATTACACAGTCGTTTGAGTTGGAACTCGATGTGTCAGTGAAGGCCTGAGTGCCGCTCTGTGGATACTGTGAGCACAAGCTGAGCAAAAATAAATTCATAGCATCCAACCCTGTTTTTAATCCAGACTTTCTTTATTGTTTTTTTTCTTTCTTTACAAACAGTCAGGATCTCAGTTCTTACAAAAGACAATAGTTCCAAAACAAGCTTAAGATCCAGTTATTATGGACATATCAGCCCAGATGAACTACACACATTCAATCCATTCATACTCACGACATACATGTGCAAGGCACAGGTTACAAACAAGGGAACAGAAAGTGAAGAGACATAATACTAAGGAAAGATACAGATACATAGCCATTAAAAATAAATAAATAAAAAATAAATAAATAAAAACATACATACACATATGAATATTGAAAATAAAGTAATAAGGAATCAATAAGTAAAAAATAAATAAGTAAATTAAAAATAAATTAAATAAATAGTAAAAAAATAAAAGGGGGGGGGGGGGGGGGGCTCAGGTTTCTGCTACAATATTCAGAGATTCAATGTATGTGGTAAATGGCTGCCACATCTTATAGAAACTGCCTGAGGACCCTTTTAAGGAAAGCCTAATTTTCTCTAGTGTAATGCACTGCAGAACGTCCTGAATCCATTTGTTATGAGTCGGGGGGGAAGAGTGAGACCATTTTAAAAGAATAAGTCTTCGAGCAAGTAATGTGGTGAATGCGATGATTTTTCGTATACACTTAGGCACATTGCGTGGAGAGTACAATCCAAAGAGGGCAGTGAGGGGTTCGAACAGTATGATTTGACCTGTTGTTTTACTAAGTGTTTCAAATATTGCTGCCCAAAACTCCCAACCCTGTTTTTGACAAACAGGGCTGTGGGTAACCTTTCCCCTGGGACACTTTATAAAGCAGCTATGTAACACCCTGCTGAGTATTTACCCCAGTATCATTTGACGTGGTGATCTTGTATTCACCTTACACTACACACCACACAAAAGAGAAACACATTTTACTGAATTCAATCAAGCAAACATGTTCACCCAAAGAAAATGATTTTATTCTCAAGACCCCACACAAGCCCAAAACACCATAAAGAATGCTGATTACATTAGCTAAAACTGTTATTGCCTCAATACTATTACCTCTAACTCCCCTGGTGATTTCCTGTTAATAGAAAGGTGTGTAGTTCTTTGTGTGCTTTGTCAGTGCGTGTTTGTGTGGGCGAATATGTGCTGCATACCTATAACGCATTATTTCCCAACAGCAGGTCAAAATAACAGTATAGCATTCTCTTCCGTGTTAATTATAAAAGCCGGAATATTTTCTGCTTCCAGTCGGCATAAAAAGTCAAATAGGGTTTTCTGGATTTGTATCATTGACATGCTTTGGAGAAATGAACTTGGGTGTAATGACTTGACAGGTAAAATGCCAATTTAGTGTAGTGTATCAGAATTGACCTTATCGAGATTCAGAGTTTCATAAATCCACGAGAAATAGCTGTTCATTATAAGTTTAATTTGACACTCCAGTGGTGTGTGTCCTGGTGAACTTCTCATTAAAGAATCATAATTAATCATAGTGTGTGTGTGTGTGTGTGTGTGTGTGTGTGTGTGTGTGTGTGTGTGTGTGTGTGTCCATTTGAACATTTCCCAAATAAGTAATCGTCTATTCAGTGCCAGTGTATAAGTGGTTACCTAAACAAAGGTCTCCTGAGTCTTATAGCAGAGGAGCTGTTAGGCTTTATGAATGCAGCTCAGTTAATTTGTTCCACCACACGTTCACAGTGAACGCTGTCAGCCCAGGGAGGTGTAGTTGCAGGGGTGGAAGGTAATATGACAAACCCAGACGTACAAAAAAATGTGTACAATCGTACAAATATCTTGGAACAGTTATTGACTCACAGTTGAACAAACTGTGAAGCTGTGTGTACAAAGGGGTTTTGTCGAAGAAAATTGTCCCTTTTCCACATTGACAAAACCACGATGACCTTATTTTATCGTGCTTTTAATGAACCAATTGTATCTCTTTCTTTGATGTCATGGTTTGGAAACCTTTCTCTAAAGCAGCTATTCTCAACCTTGGGGGCCCGAACCCAATTGGGGTCGCCAGATTTCTGGGGGTCGCCATTTTGGAAGTCAGCTCTTTCTCCACTGTGTTAAACTCTTTTTGGTCATTTAATGTCTGTTTTTGGTCATTTTGTGTTTTTTTTTGTCATTTTATGTCTTTTTTTGGTCAGTTTGTGTCTTTTTTTTTTTTATCATTTTGTGTCTTTTTTGATCATTTTGTTTCCTTTTCTGGTCATTTTGTGTCTTTTTTTTTTAGTAATTTTGTGTCTTTTTTGGGTCATTTTGTGTCTTTTTTGGTCATTTTGTGTCTTTTTGATCATTTTGTGGTCAATTTGTCTGACCACACATACAAGTCTACTAATGCAATACTGTTACTGTTACTAATAATGGGATTGTTAATGGTGCAGTCAAAGTAACACGAGTGACCAAATATATTAGTTTTTCTTGGAATGCTTTGCATTCAAATAATATATAATATAATGAACAGTAGATAACATAGTCTTTTGTAGAAGAGATCCAGCAGGCTCTGTGCTGGTAATTATGGGTGCCCAAAGTGATAACTGAGTTTAATTTTAATTACATTATGCCATGTCAGTGGCTGAGCATGCACAATGCCAGGACCCTGGAACTCACTCAGCTACATGTCTGCCATGAAACGGGCTCTATTGGAAAAGGTTTTCATAATTGTAAGTTACTAAGTCATAATTACAAGATGCTTTTTCTAAGTTTCTATATGACCTGGTTATTAACATCTCAGTATGAACATTGCCCAGGTTAGTGATCATTTGTGTCTTTGACTCCCCAACACCTCTGTCACCTCTGCAATAATAATAATAATACATTTAAATTAAAAGCGCCTTTCTAACATTAATGGACACTGTGCAATAGTTTAAACAAGACACAAGAAATACAACATACAAAGAAAGTGCGGTGCGGTTTCAGAAAATAATAAAAAAAAAAGGGGGAAAAAAGAAGTGGGGTGCAATCATACAGAGTCAGCTAATTGGAACAAATGAGTTTTGAGTCTGGATTTGAACAATGGGAGAGAGTGTGTTTTGGATGTCTGGTGGGAGTGAGCTCCAGAGTTGGGGAGCAGTAGTGTTAAGGTGGGTGGAGGGTACAGAGAGGTGGATGGAGGAGGAAGATTGGAGGGAGCAGGAGGAGGTGGCAGTGTGGAGGAGATGGGACAGATAATGAGCGGCGAGGTTGTGGATGGCCTTGAAGGTGTAGAGGAGGATTTTGTAGATGATGCGAGATTTGACTGGAAGCCAGTGGAGTTGTTGGAGGACGGGGGGTATGTGGTGGAACGAGGGGGTTTTGGTGATGATGCGAGCAGCGGAGTTTTGGACCATTTGAAGTTAATGGAGGAGCTTGTGAGGGAGACCAAAGAGGAGAGAGTTGCAGTAGACAATGATGTTGGGGTAGGGTGGAGACGGTTGATGCTGCAGAGGTGGAAATAAGCAGAGAGTGGAAAAATAGTTTCTCCCTCCAAATTAACAGCTGTTCAGTTTCCCCCTCAGGTTAAGAGTCTGGGTGTCATCCTCGACAGCACCCTGTCAACTTTGGAGATAGTGGATTTGGTGCCAACAAGGAGGATTTTAGTTTTGTTGTTATTGAGTTTTAGGAAGTTTGAAGTGAACCAAGATTTGATATCGAAGAGGCAGGAGGTAAGGGAGGAGGGTGGAAGAGTGGTGCTGGGCTTACAGGAGATGTAGAGCTGGGTGTCATCTGTGAAGCAGTGAAAATGAATGTTGAATGAGTGGAAGATATTGCCAAGTGGGAGGAGGTAGATGATGAAGAGAAGGGGCCCCAGTATAGAGCCCTGCATTATTTGAAGTATTAACATCAAAATGTCTTGAAGAAGATTTTTTAAATAATATTTTTTTATGTAAAAAGGACGTTTAGCAGTTGGTCTCATAACGTTTTGTTCAGTAAAAATGTCTTGTTCAGCGTTTGGTTGGACTAACAGACGCTCCAAGGAGTCGCTGCTCAGTTTTCTGAGGTAAGTAACGTACATTTTGTTTTTGTTTTTTGCTAGCCAAAATGAACATCCCAGTTAATGCTAACATGAATTAGCATTAGAGACTTCTCAGTCAGGTTGAGGTGTAGAGAGGCATGTAATCAGTGTTGTCAGATCCCTCTCGCTCCTCCACAGTCCAAATATGGTCTGCTCCCCATATCTGAAACAAGACACAAGATGATGCAAGATGGCGGCGAGCGTAACGCTGAACTCGATGCTTCCAACGGGCCACAAACCAACGGGTGATATCACAGTGACTACGTCCATTATTTATAAACAGTCTATGGGCTGAACATGTCCTGGCCTGTTCAGGCCGCGCTACTGCCTTTCACCAGTAGATGACGTTTCACCTGTTGGGCTTTCTCACATTTAGCAAAAATTTAGGCCTAATGTCTACTTTCTGTTTCCACATAGGAATGATGTGAGTGGAGATCTGTGGCAGCATTAGACCTTAGCATTAACATAACGGCAGCACTTTGTGGTGTGGCTCACTTATGTATAAATATCACTATAATAGTCACAGAATGCTTGCATCATACATTGCTGCTTGCTGTTTAATAAAATTAGGCTACTAACTGCTGTTTTTATACGTGCTGTGACTCAGCAGGTCAGATGCTGAAAATGCTTTGACATCAGTGTTAACAATCTGAATGGGTCCACTCTGCAAAAGGAGTACTTTTACTTATGATACTTTAAGTACATTTTGATGCTGATACTTTTGTACTTTTACTTCAGTAAGTTTTTGAATTAAGGACTTTTACTTGTAGTGGAGTAATTTCACAGTGTGGTATTAGTACTCATACTTAAGGGATCAAAATACTTTTACCACCACTGCCTATAGCCTACTTGTAAATCCACTGGGTTTACACTGACCCTGTGGCTCAACTCATGACATCCTTAGTTTCATGTAGTGATTTCCAAATGAAGCTTCCTAAACCATTAGTTGTATCTAGATGGCGGCCTTAATTAATAGAGGCCAAAGGAATGGCAATTCAGTTTGCTTTCAACTCTTTGTTGAATATAGAGAGTGACATTTATTTTCCCATTACTATGTTCATTCTGATTTTGGGGCATAATGTTTAGTTGTCAGTAGGTTTAACAAAAGATCAGAAATAACAAATAGACTGACTGATGCACCTTTGCATATGCTCCTTATCTGGATATTATACTTTACATTATTATGATGTTTGCATAAAACATAGTATATTGTTTAAAATGCAGCGTAGTGAACAAATTAACCATAGTGTCGCAAAAAAAAGCAGCAGCCAGTCCTCTCAGTGGACTCTTCTGAGCATCAGGTGTTCATGCAGTGAGAGCAATCATTGATTTTGGCCCTCCTCCATCTGGCGGCGTCCTAGATGACCACCTTGCTTGCCTATGTCTAATAATGGTCCTTCCCGGACCCGAGCTGGTAAACATGAATCTGCGGTTTGCAGTTTACTGATGTCATATTAAATTATGTCTTGGTATTAAACTACTGCTTCCATACAATGTGAGGAAGCATCAACTCCCTCACTAGCTGTTGCTTAAACCCTTTTTTTCCCCTTTAACAAAAGTACACAGACTCATACGCAGTTTTCTTTGTTTCCTTTATTTGGTATAAAATGGTTAGATGATACATTTAGGAGATACACATTGTTTATTTTGCATAAAGCTCTGTTTTAGTTAAAGTCATAAACTATCCTTTGAGTCCTTTGTGGAGGCCATCTTGTGCTGGTGATTAAAGAGGAAGCACGCCTCAGTTGCAGCCCTTTTATGTTGTTTGTGAGTAGGTGGGTACCTGCAGCTGATTGGTTAAAGGGTGTGTAGTAAAAATGACTGCTAATTAAGATGAAAATTGAATGATAAAGAAATGTTTCACTTAATTGAATGTATGACATTAATGATCTCCTAATGTAGAAATTACATGGGGTTTGTTGTTATGAGCAACCTAAGAATAAGTATGTATATTTGTGTTTAACCTTGTAACCTCTGTTATAGTGCTGTCCTGATATGCCAGTTTGAACTGGCAAGGCGGGCTCTCATCCTACATACACTACTGGTCAAAACTTTTATAACACACCAACTTTTCCAGAATTTAATTGAAAATGATGCAGTTTAATGTCTCAGTGTACTCTGAAATGAATGCACATTTGCAACATTTAAAATTCTTTATTGAGCATGATAGTGTTTTGAAAGTAAAAAAAAGATTCAAAATCACATTTTATGTTGGACTAAAGGACTAAAAAAAGACACAAAATGACCAAAAAAAAGACACAAAATGACCCCAAAAAAGACACAAAATGACAAAAAAAAAGACACAAAATGACAAAAAAAAAGACACAAAATGACAAAAAAAAGACACTAAAAGTCACAAAATGACTTACAAAGACATGAAAAGAATTCAAAATAGCCCAAGACTCCATAGAGTTAAATTGTTAACCCATTTCTTGTTCCCTGAAAAAAAAGGCCTACTTGTATAATTCTGAAATGTACATTATTTTTCAGTTTTGGTTAACCTTACCTTTTTTTATTTACCTCTGGCAGTTCACCACTTACCTCTGTACCATTTAAAGCTGTTCATTTGACATGAACTGCTTGAATTTCAATAAAAAAAATTGAAAAATTGGGGTGTTCTAAAACTTATGACCGGTAGTGTATATGAGTGAAATGACAGTGGCCGGGGCTGATAGAGGGAGAGCGGCGTCTGAATTGTTTGAGCTGTGACCATTTTTGTCTTGTTCCATTTTTATTCTTTTTGAGACTGAAAATAAAAGTTATTTTTCAGCATCCCTCCTGGCTATTGTGATAGTTTTTTTTGTCCTCCTCAAGTCTCACTATGTTTCCCTGCACCTCACATTGCAACAGGGACGTTTCATAGAAGGGCAATGGTGCAATGCAATTATTCTAACATTTATTAATGACAGCATTTAGTCCACTTGTAGTTTTAGGCCTGAAATTGATGCATTATGCTCTTCAAATGTAATTTTTATTGCCACCTAGGACAGTAATGAAGTGGTAGCAATTAGAGTATATTCCAGTAATGACAAGACATCATGAAATCATTTAAAACCATTATAATGTGAAGCGCAGTCAGAGGATTCACATTACATAGATCATGAGAGCAGCAGGGGACCTGGACTCCTCCTTGACACAAATGTCCTTGGACCTGCCTATTATCCTCCACTGCTCCTCATACCTCTGGCTCTCCTCCTCCTCCTCCTCCTCCTCCTGCTCCTCCTGCTCCTCTTTCAGGTGTTTTCCTCTCATCTTGCCTAATGATACATGCTAATTGTTTTTAAATGGGTTTTTTGTGCTGGTGCACCTTCTCTCTCTTCAACTCTATTATATCCGCTGGACCATGAAAAAAAACAAAAATTCACACAGAGGCTGGTCAGACGTACGAATCAATAGATCTAAATACAATTGCAGGGCTACTCGAGGCGCTGTGGGCTTTTCTTTTTCCAGCCTCGACATGAAACAGTAAGAAGAAAGAAACTATTCCAACATTGGAGCTGCGATGTACTCAGTTCAGTCCAAAACCTCCTATTATATGTACCTCTGTGCAACATACAACGCTGACACTGCATTTCATGCCAAATATAACAGAAGCCACAGTAGTTATTTTATCCTTAGCTACAGCACATCAAGTGGAAGACAGTGAATGGACCTGAACATGAAACACTCCACATGAAGTGGAATGAGTCTCTGATTATGGATGGTTTTCTTTTCATTGTAGTCTGAAATTAGAGGAAAATAGCACATTATCTGAGATTTCAAAAGGCTTTTATTTTGAAATGATACACCAGAATGTCTTGAAATCAACTGATGGACACCCTGAGGTTGTCCACTGCCCACCTGAAGTGAAATGAGTCTCTGGTATTAAAAGCAAACCATCAATAATCAATCTGAATTAGAGGAAACATTGCGTATTATGTGGAATTTCAAAAGGCTTTAATTTTTAAATTTTACATCAGAATTTCCTGCAATCAGCTGAGGGACAACCTGAGGTTGTCCACTGTCCAGCTAAAGTAGAATGAGTCTCTGATTATGGACATTTTTCTTTTTTTTTGTAATCTGAAATTAGAGGAAAATAGCACATTATCTGAGATTTCAAAAGGCTTTTATTTTGAAATGATACATCACAATGTCTTGAAATCAACTGATGGACACCCTGAGGTTGTCCACTGCCCACCTGAAGTGAAATGAGTCTCTGGTATTAAAAGAAAACTGTCCATAATCAATCTGAAATTAGAGGAAACATTACGTATTATGTGGAATTTCAAAAGGCTTTAATTTAAATTTTTTACATCAGAATGTCCTGCAATCAGATAAGGGACATCCTGAGGTTGTCCACTGTCCAACTTAAGTGGAATGAGTCTCTGATTATGGACGGTTTTCTTTTTTATTGTAATCTGAAATTAGAGGAAAATAGCACATTATCTGATTTTTCAAAAGGCTTTTATTTTGAAATGAACATCAGAATGTCCTGCAATCAGCTAAGGGACATCCTGAGGTTGTCCACTGTCCATCTGAAGTGGAATGAGTCTCTGATTATGGACGGTTTTTGCTTTGTTTATGATTATAAATTCTTCTACAGTACATCCTATAGCTCCATATGGCATGTTATAACTTTTCCATATCTGCAGCACGGTGTGTGACATTATCCTTTATTACCTGCCTTGTTGGCACAGACACGAAAGAGAAACAGCGCCAAGAAACAGTGACTAGAAACAATGCTTACAAGATGAAAGGAACAAGTAAAGTGGGAGAAGAGGAGGGAGGAAAACAGATTAAAAAAAAAATTGTGTGAGAGAGATTTTTTTTTTTCTGCAGCTGTCCACGGCTTTTTAATTTCATCTTAGATTACTGAGCGTGATGAGCTTAGTCGTGTTACGAATCCCTCCACGCGGGCTTCTCCAACGCACCCCCACGCTCTGATGGAGCTCCATGAATTCCCCTTATTGCTGTTTAATGGAGATGGGTACCCAAACAAATGAGCAGCCTTTGCCTGGCTCAGCACCGCGGGTTCTCATTAATCCGGATGCTGAGATGCTGATGGCACTAATTTCTCAGACTAAGCGGTGTCTGCGTCTCACCGCTCCATGGCGCTCCCACAACAAGAGAGAGTTTCAATCAGAGACACGGCCCAAAGGCAGAGAGGTTGTGGTGTTCATGTCACACCTGGTCTGCTGAGCTCTCTTTCTCACTGTTGGAGATCTCCCCTACAGAGCCCATCTGTGTCTTTGGGAAAGCACAAAGTGGTGCAGGCGTGATGAGAGTCTGCCTTGGTATTAAAGGGATGCTAAGGAGAGACATTAGTGCAAATTACATTTCAAACAAGAATGCAGCCTTTATTTTCAGAAGACCTTTTTTTAAATCCAGGCTAAGGAAACTGTATAATGTGAGCTGCATTGGAGCAAATGGGAAATACATTGCTGATAAACACAACAATGTTGGTTTAACAAAGTTAATCAGCCACACAGAATGGTAAATGTGAAGTCCCTGTACAGCATCCTTGGAAAAACTAAACATAAGACACTGTAAGTGAGTAAATGTCTTATAAGCAAAAGTCTCACAATTAACCCTTTATTGGGCGAAGAACTGTATTTGGTGACTTCAGCAGATATCTGAATGAGGTCCCCATGTCTCTCTGTTTGGTCGTAGATTTATTTACTTTTTTGGTAACACTTTACAATAACCATCATTTATAAATGGTAAACAGATAGTTTGTTAATGTTTAATCATAATTTATAAACCGTATATAGGCCATTTAGAATTGTAAATACATAATTTATTAATTTTTAACTAACTAAATCATTTATAAATGGCAAATAGATGGTATAATAATGTAAGTTTATAGTTACTTTACCATTAACAAACAATTAAATTATAATTATTCGTTTATTAATAGTTTTAGTTGCACTCATTATAACATTTTTAACACCATATTAAGTATGTTAATGATTTTGAAATGATTCATAAACCTTTAAGAAATTGGTTTAAAACATTTAAAGATTAAATATGTATAGCACTTTATAAATGGTTAATAATTGGTTTATAAACCATCTATAAACATTATTTAGTTGGTTATTGTAAAGTGTTACCACTTTTTTTATTTTATTTTATTTACTAGATTAAAGTGGCAAATATACAAGAAAAAAAGTCGCAGATTTAAGAGATTTAAAGTGGCAAATCTGCGTGAAAAAAGTCACATATTTACGAGAAAAAAGTGAAAAAAAAGCTACTTTTTTCTCACAGATTGACCACTTTAAATCTCATAAATCTGCACATTTTTTTCTCTTAGATTTGCCACTTTAATCTCGTAAATTTATTTCTCAAAATATTACCCCCCTCCCTCGGGTCCATATGTTTTTTTTTTTTTTTTACACATTCTGGCTGTATGTAATATCCCCCAATATTCTCTAGGGTTGAAATTTGGAATTTGCAAGTATTTCAATGAGTGTCCTATTAAGGGTTAAGTGTGGCTTATAGGTGTTTGGGGCATTTTTCCTGCATGACTATTATATACAAGGGACACAATACAAGCTGTAATCATGTAGTAACCTTGGTGAAGGCTCAATGGATTGCATGGTGAATGCATATCATGGATGTTGCACCACCACTTTTGTTCAGAATTAAATAGCTCAACAGCTCTAGGATTGATAGCCATGACGTTCTGTGCAGACATCCATGATACCCAGAGGATCAATCAATCAATATCCTTTATTTAACCAGGTGAAAAAAAATTTAATTGAGATTTAAAACCTCTTTTCCAAGAGTGACCTGGCCAAGACGCCAGCACAAAAGCAAAATGGTACAAATACAATACAGTCACACACTGCAAGAAAAAAATGAGTTGGATGACATGATTACACAGAGCAATCACATGATCCAATTGAGCTTATTTCTCTGTCTTTTAAAACTGACTTGAATTCCCCCAGAGTTACAAGATGTGTCAATTTCAAGTAGGGATGGGTACCTTTCACATTTGAACCGATACGGTACCGATACCCGGTACCTGGGTACCATTTTTTTCTTGTAAATTTGCCACTTTAATCTCGTAAACTTTTTTCTCAAAATATTATTTTCATATGTTTTTTTTACACATTCTGGCAGTATGTAATATCCTCCAATATTCTCTAGGGTTGAAATTTGGAATTTGCAAGTATTTCAATGAGTGTCCTATTAAGGGTTAAAGTGGTGAATCTGGGAGAAAAAAAGTAGCTTTTTTCCCCACTTTTTTCTTATGAATCTGCGACTTTTTTCATGCAGATTTGCCACTTTAAATCTCTTAAATCTGCGACTTTTTTTCTTGTAGATTTGCCACTTTAATCTAGTAAATCTGCAACTTTTTTCTCGAAATATTATCTGAAGTTACCAAATATAGTTCTTTGCCTGATAAAGGGTTAACAACTGTTGCTGTTGTTCTAACGCAGGGGCTGATAGACTCTGTGCTGAGGCAGTATATGGCAATTTTTATTCATACTGTGCTGGATTGTGTTAACACAGCCATGTGCTCTTATTTTGAAAGCTACATGTGGTTAGCGGCAGGAAGTTATTCATACTAACAGTGTACAGAGTTTAGCTTTTTGGGATTAAACATTTTTTTTATTGACACTCTAAGGAGGTGTACTCACTTTGTAAATGTAGTCCTTAATAAAGTCTGTCCAGGTCTTGACCATCAAGAGCTTTTTCATTTATGACTTGTTTATGTATTTTTATGTATAACCCTTTTAAAATAAAGAATATAATATCCTTTATGTGCTTCCATTTATATATTCACAGGTCAATTTTCTGATTGTGAAAATGCAGTAAAATAATGTTTACTGAAACATTGCTTTTATTTTGAAATCAGGGCTTACACATTCTTACCGTACGATTAGTAAATTCATTATTTATTGTGTAAAAAAGTTTTCATATTGGTCAAAAAAAAAATCAAATCAAAATCAAATAGTCTTTATTGTCATTATATAGTTCACTATACAACGAAATTGAAAGTGCCACTGCATAAGGTGCATAGTTATGACAA
Source organism: Centropristis striata (assembly GCF_030273125.1). Classification (NCBI taxonomy): domain Eukaryota; kingdom Metazoa; phylum Chordata; class Actinopteri; order Perciformes; family Serranidae; genus Centropristis; species Centropristis striata. The sequence goes on along the minus strand of NC_081526.1, from coordinate 34,618,620 downwards.
TCATAACACAAAACAACATGAGTAAAAACATTTAAAAAAAATACCGAGCTTAACAAGGACAAAAACAAGAACAAGGACATGTGAGGTAATAAATAAGTATAAAAATAAATAAATGGCTACTTAAAATGCTATAATTTATAGATGAGGTAAATTGAGTGTTTTGCACATATCAATTGAATTGCACATGTCCGTTTTATTGCACCTTTTAATTAATTTATCCTATGTGGGTGTTGAGAGTGTAAAAAAGTTTTCATATTGGTGCATATCAAACAGCATATACGCCAACATATATAAATATAATACATATATAATATATATAATACATATATAATATATATAATACCAACATACCTTTGATATTTGAACATTTATAGTATGCGCAGGATGTATTGTGAGGCCAAGCCCATGACTTTATTCATACATTATTGGACTAGAATATACGTGATAAAAACATCTGTACAGCAGGTAAGTCTCCTCCACATTGGGGCTAAAATGACCTCACTTTAGCAACACTTTCTGATCATGACAGCCTCCTTCCTGAGCCACGGGCGCTGTGGTAATTACGTGTGAGTCAGAATTCCCCAGCAGCCCTGTGGGAGTTCCTCCACCGCTTCAGAATCACCAAGCATGGGATTCCCCAGGGGACTTTCTGACGTGGAGAGTGTCAGCGGGACTGATGGTGCTTTTTGAGATTTATTATGAATTTGCATAGATTTCAATATGGGCTGGGTGCAGGGAGAGGTGGGGGGGTTGAGATAGTGCTTCCATTTGCAGCAGCGATATGGCCTACTTTAGAAATTCAATATCTCTCGTGTGGTGGAGAGCCGGCGGTACAGATGAAGGGCGGGTGATGATGAGACCTATGCCTTGGTGCTCGGGTACAAACCTCCAGGGAATGTGGGATAGGATGTAAACTCACAGATGGAAAAATTCAGATGTTCTTCCCTGTGGACACTCACATGTTCCTGTCACAGGTGTGCCACGGACTCTACTCTATGCCCAGCTTATTTATTTATTTATTTATTACTATATTTCTATAGCACCTTTCAAAACCAGGGTTACAAGGCGCTTTACAAAGTACATTATCACGGAGGCAATACAACAGTTAAAACAAAAATAACAGAACATCATCAAAAACTGTGAACAAGCAAAAATAATAGGATACAAAATTAAAATATGTGTAAGACGTTAGAAATCATTGCACAAATGCCAGTCTGTACAAGTGGGTTTTTAAAAGTTTTTTAAAATGATACACAGACTCAGCTGCCCTGATACTGAGGGGGAGCTTGTTCCACAGCGTTGGAGCTAAGACAGTAAAGGTGTGATCTCCCTTTGTCTTGAGCCTAGACAAGCTTGTCAGTCAAACTTTTTTAAAATTATTTTTATTACTTTTTTAAAAGCTTTCTGATGAGTATTCCACATCTGCTCATTTACACGAGATGATCTCTCAGCAGGAGCCATCATGCTGTGTTACTCTGCTGTCGGTTTCATGCTTCTCTGATTCCCTAAAGAGCTGCAGAACCAAAGATGATACAAATAATTTGTCAAACATCTTTACTACTGGGTGGAAGTACAATCCCTGTAAAAAATAACTATATTTGGTTGAAATGTGTTGTATCATGCTTTCTTGTGCAGGTGTGTAGATACCAGTGTTGGAAGAAGTATTCAGGTCCTTTACTTCAGTAAAAGTACTAATACCACACTGTGAAATTACTCCACTACAAGTAAAACTCCTGCATACAAAACTTACTGAAGTGAAAGTACAAAAGGATCATTAGTATTTTTATACTGTATATTCATATTTATTCTGCACTGGAATTCTACTCCTTAATACATACTCCTTCTTTAGACACTTTATTTTTTATTGTATTTTTATTGTATTTTTATATTTTATTGCTTGAAGTATGCCTAGGTTGTTCTTTTTATTTAATTGTGTTGTCATTGTCTATGGGTGTAATGCTGCTGCTACACTGTAATTTCCCAGCTTGGGATAAATAAAGTCTATCTATCTATCTATCTATCTATCTCTCTCTCTCTCTCTCTCTCTCTCTCTCTCTCTCTCTCTCTCTCTCTCTCTCTCTCTCTATCTATCTATCTATCTATCTATCTATCTATCTATATCAGCATCAAAATGTACTTAAAGTATCAAAAGTAGAAGTACTCGTTATGCAGAATGGACCCACTCAGATTGTTTTATATATTCTAAATATATTTTCGGATTATTATTAGTGATGAAGGTAGGGCTCATTTTAACTACTTTATATACTGTTATAAGGTTGAATTTAAAAAATAGATTAAAAATGTAGTGGAATCCCTTTACATTTTTGTTTTTTGTGTTAAATATTGACCTGAAAAGTCACTAAAATTGTCAGTTAAATGTGGAGTAAATTGTACAATATTTGCCTCTAAATGTAGTGGAGTAGAAGTATAAAGTTACATAAAATGGAAATACTCAAGTAAATTACACGTACTTCAAAATTGTACTTAAGTACAGTACTTGAGGGCAAAGGAAAGAGGTCGCCCCAGGAACAGCTGGAGAATAAGTGTATCAAAATCTAAAATAAATTATGTATATATATATATAGGGAAATAGGGAGTGTAGTGGATTTCTCAGTAATGAGTGCTTTCAGTGATGACCCTGCACTTTACATTTATTTCTCTAATGGCAGAGGAATTTATACATATTTGATAGTGAAGATGAAATTGGACTGGAAAGCTTTAAAGGTCAGTTAATGCTTCGTACTTGTAGGTTGGAGATTTCTACTCCAGAAGGAATTTTAAGAACAGGGGCTATAACCAGAGTGGTGTTTACAGGATTTATGTGTTTTCCCTTGAGGGTAAAATACACAATCCAACCATCCAACCATTTCCTACACTTATCTTGTGTTGCAAGAAAGGCAGATAGAGACTCGTTAGATTAGTCAAATCAAAATGTCTAATGCATCAGCCAGGAGTAGCACTTATATAGATAGATAGATAGATAGATGGATGGATGGATGGATGGATGGATGGATGGATGGATAGATAGATAGATAGATAGATAGATAGATAGATAGATAGATAGATAGATGGATGGATGGATGGATGGATGGATGGATGGATGGATGGATGGATGGATGGATGGATGGATGGATGGATGGATAGATAGATAGATAGATAGATAGATAGATAGATAGATAGATAGATAGATAGATAGATAGATAGATAGATAGATAGTTGGATGGATGGATGGATGGATGGATGGATGGATGGATGGATAGATAGATAGATAGATAGATAGATAGATAGATAGTTAGTTGGATGGATGGATGGATGGATGGATGGATGGATGGATGGGTAGGTAGATAGATAGATAGATAGATAGATAGATAGATAGATAGATAGATAGATAGATAGATAGATAGATAGATAGATAGATAGATAGATAGATAGATAGATAGATAGATAGATAGATAGATAGATAGATAGTTGGTTGGTTGGTTGGTTGGTTGGTTGGTTGGTTGGATGGATGGATGGATGGATGGATGGATGGATGGATGGATGGATGGATGGATGGATAGATAGATAGATAGATAGATAGATAGATAGATAGATAGATAGATAGATAGATAGATAGATAGATAGATAGATAGATAGATTACTTTATTCATCCCCGAAGGGAAATTCGGTTGTCACAGCAGTCCGGTATTCAAGTACAATAAAAATAAAATACAATAGAATAAAATAAAATACTGAGGTAGCATAAATAAAAACAACAATAGAAAAAACCACAGAATAGAACAGAACAAGGACACTTAAGAAGTTAAAAAAAGCAGATCAGTTGGTAGGATGGTTGACAAGATGAAGGTAATTATACTGATGATATGATGGCAACAATGCTATAGTGACTAGATGGTATATAATAATAATAATAATAATAATAATAATAATAATAATAATAATAATAATAATACAGTATATAACATATATAATATAATATGTAATAATAAATAATAAACAATATAAAATAAGACTAAAAATATAAATAAAGTAATTATAAGTAAAATAATATAATTATAAAATAAAACAATATGATATGTAATATATAATAATAGTATATATGCATTATATGCATGTTCTCTCTTAAAACATGTGGGTTAATATTCCTAAAAGAGCATTAAAGGGTTAAAATTGTTTAAGAAATACATGTATTTTATAGTTACGATCAGGACTGAAGTTGATCAAAAGATTTAATGCAGTGAAAGTGATAAAAATAATAATATATTTTTATTGCACTTTCTAGGAAAAGAAATTTTTTTGCACTGAGGGTAACACATCAGCATTTTCTGGAGGGTGCACAAGTGTTAAGTACACAATAAACTATATATTGAATATTTTCATGGTAAAGTTGTGTTTGTGTTTGGTTGCACCACAGAAACACAAGTCGATTTCTTGCAGCCAATCAGTGGAAAGCACAAAGCAATAACATAGAGGCTAAAACATTATTTCCAACCAACAGACAGAGGGTATGTTAATTAGGAGCCAGCATTATGTTTAGGGGATAAACAGCTATAATATACAGCAAGTGTAAAAAAACAACAGGTAGTGAAACACAGTGGTAATAAAAAGGTTCCCTATTATTGGACGGATGAAATTATAGTGTTATAAAAAGCACATACACACTATTATAAATCAGTAGTTGTTAACCGCCAACTTATTTAAATGTAGCCTATGCACTTTATGTTTACAGAAACTCTCCATTTAATTGCAAATCTTCTGCCAGCAGGTCTCTAACACTATCTCTGCTCGTGGAAAATTAACCCTCTATGGTACACATTATGCTGCCAGTTAGGAAAATAATGTTCCGATCTCTGTGAAAGTCTGTGAAATAGGGTTTCAATATGGCCTCCTGGAGGTCATGTGACAAATTAAAGCATTGCTATTGGTTCCCTATACTCTTCCCTCTTTTTTAAAGTATTGCATCACTCAAAAAGATGCATTATAGAAATTTGACAGGCTAAAAATGGGTATGTTGCCTGAGGGCAACACCGTACCATAGAGGGTTAAAGGAACACTCCACCGTTTTTTCATAACAGATGGATGGATGTATGTGGCGCAGTAATATCATCACTCCTGACAAATCTTCTCCCCTCAGGAGTGATGATATTACTGCGCCGAGTCGAAGTGCTCCCAAGTGCTATTCCGCCATACATTATAGTTCTCCTTTTTATCCGCTTCGAAAAGCGCCACGTTTTATTTTGTGTCGCCATACTTGGTCGTTTAACTACTTGTGTAGCTGTATTTAAATAGGGAAAACATGGAGGAGTTTGGTCGCTTCTAACTGTCCATCTGTTTGGATCCTAATGAATGAACTGGGCTAAGCTAAGTGCTAGCCAAGTGGCGCCGCGCACCAGGGCGATTGAGTGCACGCATTGAGACGCAAGAGGTCTGTATCAACTCGTCTTACTTGACCGAATAACATGTTTTAATATGAAAAAACGGTGGAGTGTTCCTTTAAAACAAAGTATAAATCAAAGTCATCATGAATGTCCAAGGGGTGTGAAAACAATCAATATAATATATGCTCCTCCTCATCCTCAACCTTCAGAACCATGCACTATGACAGCTGTTATTTTATGGAGGACTAGGCTAGGCTGGGTGTAAGATTTAAGTTGTAATTTAGGCTACGTTTGAATTTACAAAGCTGGTGCCAAAACCACCAACACTACATTAAAAGTAAACCTCTAAATGAATGATTTTCCTGAGAAAAGCCAGAAACATGGAAGATACAAATGTGTATTTATCCAAATCACTATATTATACTGTAGCCCTAACCTCTCATTAACACATTTGAAGCCATGGTATTGCACATTTTTCACTACTTTGCTCTCTCTTTTTCAACATAGAATTGAAATATGGTTGGAAAACACAACGAGAAAATTAGCTGTGGCCTCATGAAAACATTTTCCTCCACAAATCTTTCCTCTTTCTCTCCCGCTTGCATTCATTTAATAAAAAATATGCTTTATGCATGATAAATGTGGACAACCAGCAGAGTTCCTATTGATGAATTATTTGGGAGATTTCCGCTCCCAGACTCACAGCCAGCTTACTGTATGTCATCCTCAGTTTTTCTTGAAATCAACAAGTCAGTCCTTATTTCCATACCAACCTCGGATTGTTTCAGATGTTTACACAAACATGGAAAATAAAAATGTTGTAGAACTGAACTGAACAAACAGTTCTTAAAGGCAGAGCCTTGCACTGCGTTTCATATCATTTCACACCATGAAATTGTGCCCATTTATGCAGCATACAGAACATGGATGCATTAAGGTTGGTAAGGAGTGGAGGTGGATGGCACAAACCCAAACTGTGACTGTTTGTTTTACTCTTTTACCACGTCACCATTATGACTGCATCCAGTAGATATTTTAAGCCTAATCCTGTTCTCTTTTCCTAACCATAAACATGGTTTTGACTTTATCTAACCAAGCAGCAGCCATCACCTCTTCACCTCAAAATGCAAGTGTTATTTCATAGAATATCACATGTTTTCAGTGATGGAATGTAACTAAGTACACTGCAAAAAAAGAAAAGTTGGGTGAACTCAAAATTTCAAGGCAACAAACTTCGATAAAATTTTAAGTTGGACAATTAAACTAAATATTTTAAGTTTTGTTATTGAGTTTGCTCAACTCTGAATTTCTCTGGCACGATTGTAACGCCGCTATGAAATGTCAGCTAATGTTGTAACCACAATTTTGAGTTAGCATTGATACGCTAATGGCTAGTCTTGAAGCTGTAACAAGCAGCGCCGCTAGCATCAGTTAGCCGCTAGCATCAGTTAGCCGCTAGCTTTCACTAATGACCGAATTTCACAACAAAGAAATAAGAGTTAGCAGAACTATTGCCCCTTGTTGTGAACCCCAACTTAAAGATATAAGTAACAACAACTCACCAACTTGTTTTTGAGCAGACAACTGGCTTCCTTTGTTGTGCTAACTTACATTATTGCCCTAAATGTCAGTAATTTATATTTCCAAGTTTTACCAACTTAAATCACTGTTTTAGGCCAAAAAATACAAGTTGGCTTTTTTGCAATGTGCATTTACTCAAGTACTGTACTATAGTACAATTTTGAGGTACTTCTACTGTACTTGAGTATTTCCAAATGTATAACTTTATACTTGTACTTCACTACATTTTAAGTGCAAATATTGTACTTTTACTCTATTACATTTAGCTGACAGCTTTAGTTACTTTTCAGGTCAAGATTTAACATAAAACATGATCAGTTCAAAGTGCTTATATTACAATTTTTTTTATTTATAAATTAAACCAGATAAAAGTATATAAAGAAGTTAAAATGAGCCCTACATTGACACCAGTTAAATGCTGCTTACATAAATGCATCAATAGTAATAATAAAGTAATAATATATTTAGAATATATTTAACGATCTGAGTGGGTTCATTCTGCATAAAGAGTACTTTTACTTTTGATTTTTAGTTTTGAATGCCGGACTTTTACTTGTAATGGAATATTTTCACAGTGTGATATTAGTAGAAGTTTACTTCAGTAAGGGATCTGAATACTTCTTAGACCATTGACTTTGATGCAGTGTTCCATAATGCAGCAAATGGGTTTGTGTAATGGCCGTGGGATAAAAAAAAATTGTCTAGATTTTGGTTAAACAGATTATTTCTGACATATTATAGGAGGCGAGTTTGAAATTCCAAAATTCAATAGGAAAACTTGCAGTCTTGCAAAAATGAATGCCATATTCATTAATACAGCCAAAATTATCACACATTTTTAAAAAAGAAAAACGCCAAAATTGTCCCTAAGGATACATGAGGGCTTTTTCTTTTTCTCAACTTGTAGTGGAGTAATTTCACAGTTTAGTATTAGTACTTTAGAGTAAAGGATCTGAATACTTTTTCCACCATCGTATGTTTTCATAAGAATTCATGCCAACATAGGACGAACCATCTGGAACCATTAATGCCTGAACAATACCAATCCATCCATGTGCCAACCCATCTCGTAAAACAGCTATTCTCAACCTTGGGGTCGGGACCCCAATTGGGGTCGTGAGATGATTTCTGGGGGTCGCCAAATCATTTTGGAAGTCAGCTCCACTGTGTGCTCATGTGTTAATGTGTTTTAGTCTTTTTGGTCACTTAATTTCTTTTTATAGTCATTTTGTGTCTTTTTTTGTGTCTTTTTAAAAAAAATAATATTGTGGTCAATTTGTGTCTTTTTTTGGATCATTTTGTTTCCTTTTTTTGGTCATTTTGTGTCTTTTTTGGTCATTTTGTTTCCTTTTTTTGATCATTTTGTGTATTTTTTTTAGTCATTTTGTGTCTTTTTGGTAATTTTGTTTCTTTTTTGGGTCATTTTGTGTCTTTTTTGGCTATTTTGTTTCCTTTTTTTGGTCATTTTGTGTCTTTTTTGGTCATTTTGTTTCCTTTTTTGGTAATTTTGTGTCTTTTTTGGTCATTTTGTTTCCTTTTTTTGGTCATTTTGTGTCTTTTTTTTAGTCATTTTGTGTCTTTTTGGTAATTTTGTTTCTTTTTCGGGTCATTTTGTGTCTTTTTTGGTCATTTTGTGTCTTTTTTGATCATTTTGTGGTCAATTTGTGTCTTTTTGTTTCTTTTTTGGGTGATCTGAGCTGTGCGTGTGAGATTGTGTTCAGTGAGCGAGGGTCGCGGACAACATGCATGTTAAATTGGGGGTCGCGACTCAAAAAGGTTGAGAACTACTGTCATAGACTGACCAACTGGCCAACCCTAAAGCCACACCACCAGGCTAAAGGGAGCCGTTTCCACACAATACTTTTCCTTTTTTTATATATGAACAACTGAATTAGCCAAAACCCTGATGTTGTTGGAATTTCCTTTTTGGACTAGTGTAGTAATATCTCATGTGGTATTTCCTGTGTTGTCAGAAGCAGAGAAGTTATAATAAGAACAATAAAAATAAATAACCCTATAATTTATATTAACTGGCTTCACTGGCTTCACTGGCTCTATTAAATTTCTCTCTCTCACAAACGCAATTAGAAAAAAGTTTACCAGAGGGGGTGATTTTAGCATGATTTAAAGCATGACATACAGGGACTTGAAAAATGTCCCCTGTTGGTAATGAGGCCAACACACACACACACACACACACACACACACATTGGACACACTGAGCTGTGAATACCACGTCACTTCCTAAAGAGCCTCCTTGCTGGTTGGAGTCTTGTAACCATGGTAACCCAGTACCAACCTCAGCTCTAGCAGCCTCTGCAAAATCTTACAGCAATCATGATGAACCTGTTGAGTCGTCTTTGGCTGTGCAAACTGCAGGCCAACTTGTGTATACAGTAATGGAAAAAATTATAAGACCACCCTTGTTTTCTTCAATCTCGTGTTCATATTAATGCCTCGTACAACTACAGGTACATTTGTTCGGACAAATATAAAGATAACAACAAAAATAGCTGATACGAGTTTAATTTAAGAGCTGATATCTAGACATTTTCCACGGTTATATTGATAATGATTTTGGTTATTATCAAGAAAACCATGGAAAATGTCTGCAAAATGTTATCATGATATTTGTAATCGAAGAAATTGAAGAAAACAATAGTCTAATATTTTTTTCCATGACTGTATATGGAAGAGGGCTACACGGTGGTCGCTGGTGTTCTCCCCATGTTAGCCTGAGTTCTCACCGGGTACTCCAGCTTGCACTTAGGTGTAATTGGTGACTCTAAATTGCCTTAATCCCTTAAGTTTGTAAAAATCATGAATAAACTGCAGAAAAAGTTATAAAGGCCGGTGAAAGAAAAGTTTTGTGAGAAATTAAACTGAACAAATGGAGCAGCAGTCATCACAGATGTATGTACACTGCAAAAAAGCCAACTTGTATTTTTTGGTCTGAAACAGTGATTTAAGTTGGTAAAACTTGGAAATATAAATTATTGACATTTAGGGCAATAATGTAAGTTAGCACAACAAAGGAAGCCAGTTGTCTGCTCAAAAACAAGTTGGTGAGTTGTTGTTACTTATATCTTTAAGTTGGGGTTCACAACAAGGGACAATAGTTCTGATAACTCTTATTTCTTTGTTGTGAAATTCGGTCATTGGCGAAAGCTAGCGGCTAACTGATGCTAGCGGCTAACTGATGCTAGCGGCGCTGCTTGCTACAGCTACAAGAGTAGCCATTAGCGTATCAAAGCTAACTCAAAATTGTGGTCGCAACATTAGCTAACATTTCATAGCGGCGTTACAATCGTGCCAATTCAGCACATTGCAGAAGTTAGCAGAAGTAAGGATTAAAAGTTATTACAACGTAAAATTATAAGTTAGTACAACTTACAGTTGAGTTGACAAAAATCTGAATTCAGAGTTGAGCAGACTCAAAAACAAAACTTGAAATATTTAGTTTAATTGTCCAACTTAATATTTTATCGAAGTTTGTTGCCTTGAAATTTTGAGTTCACCCAACTTTTTTTTTTTTTTGCAGTGTATGACTTTGGACTTTAGCTTTTAATAGTAAAGTATAAATAGAAGCAGGTCCGTGCATGTACCGTAGCTGCTATTGATCCAACTGGGACAGCAGCACAGTGGCTTTACAACCAGACAGCTCCCTGGAGAAATCTGTGCACTGCTTTGCATTGGCAGTTTGTTACTGGAGAAGCATTGACACAGTGACACACTGATAAATGTCTTGTCACCTGAGGACATACTTAATAAACATTTTATTAGCTCCCACAAACAGCCCGCGGAGGATCACAGACATGCTTGTTTGACATTTAGTTGCATGCGGCTGATTGGTAATTCATCACGGTGCTCCACAGTCAGCGGGCTCGCCCTTCCATTCACAATCTATCTGCCTATTCACTCAATGCTTTCTAATTCAATAAACAATCAGGAAAATCATAATGCCAGTAATCACTTTGCTGGGCCTTGAAATGCGAATACATAAATGTTAAGTAAAATAAATTAATAAATTAGGATGAATGTTATTTGATTCAGCTCTGTTTTGTCTCTATGACACTGTGAAGTGGATCCTTTGTTCCTTCACAGAAAAATTAATACAAATTGTGTGAAAGTTGTGACATAAAAATATAGCAAAACTGACCATTTGCAGAAGATTATAGCAATCAAAATATTCATAATAATAAACGTATTTGTATAGCATTGCTGCATTTGGAGATGAATTGAACATTCAAAAGTAATTTGTGGTGATTCATATTAATGTACCACAGTAGTTTCACTGCATAAACAATAATAGTTTTATGGTGCATACTCAGAATGACTCATTCAGGCTATAATAATGGGAATGTTAGGAATTAATCATAATTTGCTCCTGGTAAGAGGGTCAACTATGGGAAATGCCAAAGCTCTGAATGGAAAATGGCATGAAAATGTTTCTTTTGTTCCTCATACAGCTACTTCCTGTCTGCTTTTGAATTTCATACACGCTTTGACGGTTGTCCAGGAATAATTTTTCTCAGTGGTGGGGAGCTGTGAAGCCTGCTAACCCCTATTTGCCTTGTCATTCAATGTCATTTTCTTTTATAATTCTCCAGAGTGGCAATGAACTGTCAAAAATAACACCAGTTGGTCTTGACCAGTGTTCAGAGCTCCTGAGCAGAAAATTGTGTTTTTTGTCAGAGACAGCTCACATTGTTCAGACACAGAAAGGTGAATGTGCTTTTTATTGCAGATTCGAGTACTTTCCCCTAGTTTGGACAGGTTTTGTGGAGTGGAATTTCACTGAAAATTTCATGGTTCTTGAGTATGAATAGGGCCTAAAACCTTCCACATTCATTAGTCTATTATAGTGATAATATATTCTATAATTAGGTCTCTAGTGCTACACCATTACTTTCTGTCCAAGCTACAATACAGAGACTCTCCCCCATCATCAGCTATATGACATTCAGAGCCAGCATACGAGTCTCACCACACTTTGATTGACATTCAGAATCTGGGCAATTGCCTGCACACAGCTCTCACCTCTGATGTCACAAGCAAGCTTGGAGGTGGCCAACCATAGGAACTACTAGATACTGGACCCAAAGGTGGCACCTATTAAGTCCAATGAACATTGCTCGACTGGCAAACACACCACAAGCTTTTCTGGCTTCTGGGTTTACTTTATCATCACACTGCAAAAAAGCCAACTTGTATTTTTTGGCCTGAAACAGTGATTTAAGTTTGTAAAACTTTGAAATATAAATTATTGACATTTAGGGCAATAATGTAAGTTAGCACAACAATGGAAGCCAATTGTTTGGCTTGTGAGTTGTTGTTACTTATATCTTTAAGTTGAGGTTCACAACAAGGAACAATAGTTCTGCTAACTCTTATTTCTTTGTTGTGAAATGCGGGAAAGCGGTGAAATTCATTAGCAAAAGCTAACATCTAACTGATGCTAGCGGCTAACTGATGCTAGCGGCTAACTGATGCTAGCGGCGCTGCTTGTTACAGCTACAAGAGTAGCCATTAGCGTATCAATGCTAACTCAAAATTGTGGTCGCAACATTAGCTGACATTTCACAGCGGCGTTACAATCGTGCCAATTCAGCACATTGCAGAAGTTAGCAGAAGTAAGGATTAGAAGTTATTACAATGTAAAATTATAAGTTAGTACAACTCACAGTTGAGTTGACAAAAATCTGAATTCAGAGTTGAGCAAACTCAAAAACAAAGATTAAAATATTAAGTTTAATTGTCCAACTTAAAATTTTATCGAAGTTTGTTGCCTTGAAATTTTGAGTTCACCCAACTTTTCTTTTTTTTCAGTGCATAAAGCCCAGTGAATATGTTCACCAGTGACAGGACTTACAGTGTTAATGGCTTTATAACAGATCAAAGAACAGAGAAGTTTGGGTTACACAGAGGGAGTGTGACTCCATTACTCCACTAAATCTTTACATGGCAAATAGTGTTTTTTTCTGCTATATTTACAGTTGCTTTGGTAAATTTCTCAGATCAGAATAGAAAATTCTCAGAGCTAGTTGTGCAACCTCCACATCATCTCATCACTTGTGCACATCATGAAAGTAATTTCTCATTCTTTTCAACAAATTTGGGAATTATTTGGCACATTCTGGCAGATGATTATGTCCAATTGTCTGCTGCTTCACACATTATCAGCTGCTTCAGAAATGATGATGATGAAAATGTGGTTTGAAAGAACGGTTGAACCAGCAGTCATACTCTGTCAGCCAGATGGTCTATAGACTGTCCTGAGCTGATACATTATTCTAAGGTGAATCACTTTCAATAATGAAGGAATGTGTGAAATCAACCAATGATCCACTAGTTCTCTAAAATGTGTCAGATGTGCATCTCATGAACCTACAAATGGCAAACATATAGAAAGTGTTTCTGACAATAAAGAAACAACAAGTTCATGAACGCGGACAAATAGGAAAGGAGAAATGCTGCAGTAGGGAGGCAAACCAGTGGAAGAGGCAGAGGAGGCTGACTTTATTTATTATCTAACTTTATTTTTATTTAGCCTTTATTTAACCAGGTCGATCCCACTGAGACACAAAGACCTCTTTTTCAGGGGAAGCCTGGCCAAGACAGCAGCAGGGTTAAAAGTTACAACAATAAGACAGACAGTGCATCATGACAAGAACAGACACTAAAACATGGATGTACAGTAAAATACAAGCAAGCCAGACAACACAGTAAGATAGGCATGGACAGTACAAGATCATGACATCATAAAAAACAAGTGCAAAGGCAATACGAGTCTGCTTCCAGATCTCTCAAGAGTTTTTTAAAGGATGTGAGCGTAATAAGGTCCTGCAGATTGAGACTGCTCTGGAGCAGATTCCAGGATGAGGGAGCCAGATACATAAAAGCCTGTTTACCGAGTACGGTGCGGACTTTGGGAACAGTCAACCGGTATGTATCGTTGGAACGAAGACTAAATAAATGGAGGACAGTAGACAGTGGAAAATCTAATTCTGTTTTGCACTATTCTTTCCGGTCATCTTTGCAAATGTTTACTTTATCTGCACATTATTTAATTTCCTGCAATGTTAATTTCCTAGTTACAGTTCTTCTCAATTGCTAAAACACAATTTTCGAATCCTCCTGTCCTTTTCTCAGAATTCTAAACACAAATCCCTTTTTTCAAACTTCATTCACAAAACCTCTTATTCTTTTAGCAAAATCATACCATCGCCTCAAAATAGTTTCACCTGTTCTCAAAACCAATTAATTAAACCTTAAATGGTTGCTTATCAGATGGTGTCATGGACTATGTTCAACACGCCCAAGAAACTCAGACAGACAAACAGACAGATGGACTAATGTATGACTGTTAGCGAGTACTTCCTCACTGATTTTTGGCAATGATTTGACATTGGTGTAGTGTAATATCACACTTTTTGCAGAAATAATTTCACCATCAAATATCACACCCTGCTCGTGGTTATATCCACCGAAACTGTGCTCATTGAGTTTTAACAGCCCTACACTAATTGGAAGAATTGCATTGATTTCTATCTTTATTTTAAGGCTGATTTAGACAAGCTCACCGTGTCAATTGTATTTTAAACACAATTTAAGAGCTGCACTTTTTCCACGAGTTTAGTTCTGCAGAAACTCAAACTTTTCCTCAAGTCATCCTCAAAATTGGCTGAATTATTGCAGCCGAGGGGGTTGACTTTAAAGGCTTTATTTCTGCTTTTAGCTGGATCACTTATAGTGTTTCAAATCAATTCAGTTGACTTTCTGAGCTTAAATTCTAGTCTTTTCACTGCTTAATATGAATCATCAATGAACATCTGATAGATCTGATTCACTGCCTCGTGATGGACAGTGCACCTGACAGAAACACCTTTTTCATTCTCTCTGTGTTAAAAGTAAAAGTGAACCAAGGCTGCATCAGGCTGAGGCTCCCATGCATTTTTTAAACAAGGCCCTCTCTATCACACCTAAGCATTATTTGTTGTTGTAACTTCAGAAACAGTTTTATATGCCATATTCTGCACCTATTGGTAGATCATCTTGCCTAAAGTGAACACTAGAAGTGGATATTACTTATTACTTTGTTATTTCAAATCACTTTCTTCAGTTTAGTGTCGCTTTGTTCTCAAAGTGTGTTGTGAGTTTGTTCTACATGATTTTAGCTTTGATTTTCAACTTGCAGAATCTTTGGAGATTGCTAACAAAAGCCCTAGATCAGAGGAAAAATCAAGATATGGGGTGAGGGACTCACAACACCTGCAACAGATCAGAGACGAGCAGTCCCCAACCATTCTCTCCTCCAAACTCTTTCCTTCATTTTGACTAGTTTCCCGCTGCATATCAGTGCACAAACAGCTCAGATCATAAACTTTTTTGCAATAAACATGTCGATCACTAGTGTAAGATGTAAACCTCAACAACTTCAAGATACCCCATAACCAGACAGACAGTCATGTAATGCCATTTGTGCAGCAATATGACTTTAAAAGTCATACAATGTCTTGGTTCCATAAGCGGTCACGTCACATGCAAGACAAATATAGTATTACTTCTCTGTATCTGTCCTGTACAACGACATCTAATGCACGTCTGTCTGTCCTGGGAGATGGATCCTTCCTCTGTCTCTCCCTGAGGTTTATTCTACTTTTTCCCCTGTTAAAAGGTTTTTTTGAGGAGTTTTTCCCTGGCCAGTGTGAGGGTCTAAGGACAGACCATGTACAGTCTGTAAAGCCCTTTGAGACAAATCTGTGATTTGTGATTTTGGGCTATATAAATAAAACTGATTTGATAAAACTGACTGAACATGTCTTTTAGCAACGAATCAACCCATCGATCAATTTCTCACATTTTTATTTTTATTTTTTAATTAATTCTTCTTTCAAACCGAAACCCCCCCCCAACATAAGCTACAACAGCATAGGCTAGATGCATATACATATTCATACACATACTCACATAGGCACCATTAAACAGATGTACATATGAATTCTAACAGTTGTCCAATAGGGCTGTCAGCTGTGTATCAACCTGACTTCTGCACAACACAACTGATGGTCCCAACCCCATTAATAAGGGAAAAAATTCCACAAATTAACCCTGACAAGGCACACCTGTGAAGTGAAAAACCATTTCAGGTGACTTCTTCATGAAGCTCATTGAAAGAACACCAAGGGTTTGCAGCGCTATCAAAAAAGCAAAGGGTGGCTACTTTGAGGAATCTAAAATACAAGACATGTTTACAGTTATTTCACAATTTTTTGTTAAGAACATAATTCCATATGTGTTCATTCATAGTTTTGATGCCTTCAGTGAGAATCTACAATGTAAATAGTCATGAAAATAAAGGAAACGCATTGAATGAGAAGGTGTGTCCAAACTTTTGGCCTGTACTGTATTTGTTGGATGGAAATTTTGCCCACAATTGAATTGAGTTCATCCAATGAGTTATTTTTTGGAGTGTACAGTGTGATAGATGAAGCACATGTTACTGAATTGTTGCAGTATGGGTGAGAACATTTAGCTTTTTACACAGCACATCTTAAATGTTGTTGGTCTTTATTAAGTAATAGTGGTAATCAATTTTTAATGAAGCTTTTCTTGCTATGCTTTTTTCTAAATGTTCATAACAACTTATGCAAATCTAATGTGTGTAATTAGACTCCTTGTCTCTGCAGGTATAAGGCCGTTTTAATAGAGAATGCAGATGAAAAATGAGCCAGTCTTGGCACATTTACATTTTAATTAATGTTGATTAATATGCATGGTCCCTGATAAATAAATAAATACAAATGCAAATAGTTACATTAATCAGGTGGAGTGGAATTGAGTCCAGTGGGAGGCTGGTGTTTCTGTGGCTGCAGGATGTGGAAGCAGGTAATGTGCTGACAGCCATAACAGCTTGATAATCCAACCAGTAGAGAGCGGAGGGCTCCACTGTGACAGACAACTATTACAATTGATTTTGACACTGAAAAGTGAGAGACATACTGTAGGTGCTAATGATGTCCTCAGAAAGTGTGAGTCAAACTGAATTTCTATGTGTGTGATTGGACTGAAACAGAGTTTTGACTTTGAGAAGGAGTACACATTTAACCCTCCATGATTCTGCCTCTTTTTATTGAGAATCAGGGGTTGTGGGCAGTGGACTTTTAGGGGGAGATAGCAGGTCAACAATTAATGCCCTATCAAAGTGATGCACATCATCTGGAAGCAGGGGATCTGAAGATTAATTTGAGGTGCAGCTCAGCACTGTGTTGTTCTGGTCATAAATCACTAATTAAACCTATCAAGGTGAACAAGGGTTCAGAACATCAATGTATGGCTTTCTGAAGTCAATTTGACTGTTTAGGGACCCCAGTATCATCATAATAAAGCATGTAAGAGAACACCTGTGGGAACCAATAAAACCCATTTTCATTCTTAAATTATGATGTCAGAGGTCAGATGATCGCTTTGAAAATCACATTGGTCTTCAGTCTCTTCTTAAAGATTGATAAGTTTGTTTGTTCCATCAGGGTGCTACAAAGTGAAGAATAGCTATATTTAGCGTAGCTTAGCTGGCACTGAAGTGTTAAAACTATTTTTTGTTAGAAAGCTTCAGTGACTTTGCAGAAGAATGCTCAACGAACATTTAAAGTTGAGTTCCCCTATTGAACTGCAGGTCAAGGGGCACATCCTGCCCTCATCCTGAGCAAGGATCACTTCTTCTATTTGGCTATAGGTTTAAAAGAGCACTTTCTCTATTTTGCTATAGGTTAAAGAGACCACATTGTGCCCTCTTATTGAACCTTTCCTGAAAACCGGTTAGAACTAGATCAGGGTGCAGCAATTCAGTAAGAAACATACACATGAAACAAACATGCATGGCACCATAGTTTTGAAAAGATATAAACCACAAGGTGTCCAGTATGGGTTGGCTATTTAAAGTGGTGAATCTGGGGGCGTTCCTGGTGGTACACCTGGTAGAGCGCGTACCATAGGGGCATTGTCCTTGTAAGCCGGCAGCCCGGGTTTGAATCCGACTCGGAGCCCTTTCCCGCATGTCTTCCCCTTCTCTCTGTCCTATCAATAAAGCCCCAAAATGCCCCCCCCCCAAAAAAAAGTGGTGAATTTGTGAGAAAAAAGTTTTTTTCCCCACTTTGTTCTTGTAAATCTGCAACTTTTTTCGCACAGATTTGCCACTTTAATCTAGTAAATTTGCAACTTTTTTCTCGAAATCCATGTGGTTCTACAACCAAACAGAGAGACATGGGGACCCCATTTTGATATCCACTGAAGTTACCAAATATAGTTCTTCGCCCGATAAAGGGTTAAGAGCTCCGGCTCTAATAATAATTATACAGTTGGTGGAAAAGGCTTGATGGAGCTTATAGTCAATCCGAGCAGTGACAAGGATTCTGCCTTTGATAAACAACAAACAACAAATCTTAAAATGAAATCAACATGACAGAATACCAGCGAGGACGAGGTTGGGAGCTGCAGACAGCATTGTCATGAGTGTGGTGATTGGTGAATGGTAAACAAATCATTGTGAAGCATATTGCAATCAGCTGAGGCTAATCAGCAGCAGCTCAGTCTCTGGCCTGCAGCCGTATAGAGCTGCTTCTCTTTGACTGAGAGTTGTGAAGACACAGCTCTGTATGTTTTGCTACAAAGCATTAGCGTTCTTTAATTTGCATCTCTGTTTAAAGAGCATACAGAAGGTTATAAATAATACAGCACTGGATGATTAAAGAGCTTATAGGTCTACATATAAAGGTCTAGCATGGATGGCTGCTACAAATTACAAGCCAACATACAAATAAATCACACCTCAGTCACACACACCTACACACACACACACAGAAAGAAAGACACACACACACACTTCTGTTTCTTCAATGCTGTTCTATTTTACCACTAAATGAGTAGGCCGACGCAGAATCTAAGAGATCGTCCCCGGAGTGCTCCTTTTACAGTGTAACTACACGCTCCTAATAATAACAGCTTTCTATGTGTGTGTGTGTGTGTGTGTGTGTGTGTGTGTGAGAGATGCAGGGAGGGGGGTATCTGGACCCTCTTAACTGACGTAACTCTTGCCTCAGGGTGGAAGGGGAGAAGACTTGGCCTCTCCCATTTGTCAGATCGCCCATTCGCCTCCTTTAACACGATTTTCCTCCGGGGCTTCTCGCCTCCCACACACACACACACACACACACACACACACACACACACATGCATTCACACTACATATAAACACATAATCCAACAATGACACAGAGGATTTAACGTTCTGAGTCGTCTCAAACGAAGAGCTGCTAATGGGGCGAGGGGAGCCTCTAATAAATCTGAATATTAATGTTTTAATGGTGGATGCACACTTTCCATCCAAGTCACTGCTTGTATCCACTTGGTAGATATTCATTATGGAAACAAGCCTTTGCTTAAAAAGGATTGCCTATGTTAGTGTTGAAAATAGTTTTCCTGTGGGCAGAGCTTAAAGGGAGGCAGGATAATTCCCTGATAGCATTAGTCAATGCTGGCTTGCAAGTTTTGTTTGTTTTTTAAAAAATGGCTGAGGAGAAAAAAAAGAGGAATATGTAAAGCCACTCGCTCTTCAGGACCACCAGCGTTACTTGTTAAAAAGTTAATGTTAAGTGCTCAAACATGATACATTATTCCCTGTTTTGATTCAGGAGAAGGACAGACAGGATACATTCCTTCTGTCTTTATTTACAGGATGTATACCTTTATTTCTCTCTTCTTCTTCTCTTATTTTGACAAACTTCACATTTTTTTTACAATTACAATTTACAATTTACAATATACATGTATAGGTATTCACAATGTAATATACATTGTTTATAGTATATGTATATATATAATTATTTATAATATTTGTATGTGACTATATTGATTATTCATATATGTATGTATATACTGACCCGTTAAGGGGTAGGACTAGAGTTTTTTTTACTTCTTCCTTCCCCCTTTCGAGCTTGCAGAAAGTGTCTGTTTTTTTCAATTTTTTTTGTTTTGTTTTTTATTTATTCATCTATTAATATTTAAACTTGTTTTTCTTATTGCTTGCATGTTCGAAATAAAGACAATCAATCAATCAATCAATCAATCAATCAATCAATCAATCAATCAATCAATCAATCAATCAATCAATCAATCAATAAATCAATCAATCAATCAATCAATCAATCAATCAATCAATCATCCAACCAACCAACCAATCAATCAATCAATCAATCAATCAATCAATCAATCAATCAATCAATCAATCAATCAATCAATCAATCAATCAATTTTCATATAAGATTTTTACTCACTTATTTCACAAATTTGACTTTCACATCACAACACAAGAGGATCATATTTTTAAGCACTTTAATAACAAACTATATCTTACAAAATCTGTTTTTTAAGCCGCACAGTACTGAATATTACCAACATTGCTGTACTCTTAATGTGTTCTGCACTGTAATAAATTATTCTGTAGTCATTTCATTTTACTTAATATATTTGATAAAAATGTACTAAATATAAATGCGTCCTTGATTTTGAGGCAGTTGGTTAAGTAACTTTAATATAAAAATGTTTGAGATAGAATCTACTTATTTTGATCACATTAAATATAATCTTTATGTGTATGTAATTCTAAATCAAGGGAATTTTGAATGAATCCAGCACAATAGAATTAGTCCGTTTTTAATTGACAGGCACTTCCTGTTAAGTTAATTTTTAAGTTTTAAGTTAAATTAATTTAATTAATAATATTGCGTGCAATCTGTTGCCTCAATTTTAATGAGTAGCTATTGTTCATCTTTTTTTTTTTTTTTTTTTACACAGTGTATGACATTTACTCGCTGTAGTTAAGCAAATACACACTTATATTTTAGTATAAATTTTAAGGAGCTGCAGTAGAAATACATAAAAATACAACACATCATCTTGTGACGTCGTTTACATGGAAAACTCTGCTACATTGTACAGAAAGTAAAAGTTTCTAGCCCAAATAAAACACTATTTTTCTGCCTTAAACTTTCTCAGATAATGTTCCAAATGGTTTTAGAGTGCTTTGAAACATATTTTGGTGTAACAAAACACATTACAAACCTGTTGAGTCAGGAGACAGGACAGACAGGATACATTAGTTGTGTTTGTTCAGCAGGCTGACCTCTGGCCTTATTAACAGGATTCATCACTTTCTTTCTCTCATCTTCTTATTTTAACAAACTTCACATCTTTTTAATAGAAAGTTTTTACTCACTTATTTCACAAATTTGCCATTCACATTGCAACAGAAATGATCATATTTTTAACCACTGAAATAACATATTATATTTTATGAACTTACGAATCTGTTTTTAAGCCTTTATCAGGCAAAGAACTATATTTGGTAACTTCAGGTAATATTTCGAGAAAAAAGTTGCAAATTTACTCGATTAAAGTGGCAAATCTACAAGAAAAAAAGTTGCAGATTTAAGAGATTTAAAGTGGCAAATCTGCGCGAAAAAAGTCGCAGATTTACGAGAAAAAAGTGGGAAAAAAGCAACTTTTTTCTCCCAGATTCACCACTTTAACCCTTTTGAGAAAAAAAAGTTGCTTTTTTCCCACTTTTTTCTCGTAAATCTGCGATTTTTTTGGCGCAGATTTGCCACTTTAAATCTCTTAAATCTGCAACTTTTTTTCTTGTAGATTTGCCACTTTAATCGAGTAAATTTGCAACTTTTTTCTCGAAATATTACCTGAAGTTACCAAATATAGTTCTTTGCCCCTTAAGGATTAAGCCGTACAGTACTGAATATTACCAACATTGCTGTAATCTTAATGTGTATATGACATTTACTCGCTGTAGTTAAGCAAATACACACTTATAGTAATAATGTTGTGACTTTGTTTACAGAGCTAGGAGAACTCTGCTACAGTGTACAAAAAATACAAGTTTCTAACCCAAATAAAACACTCATTTTCTGCCTCAAACTTTCTCAGATAATGTTCCAAATGGTTTTTAAGTGCTACAAAAAATATTTTGGTGTAGTAACACACAGGATACATTAGTTGTGTTTGTTCAGCAGGCTGTCCTCTCTCTGAGGGATAGAAGCTGCTCGCCTAAACGATATGTGAGTCTGTACATGGCAAATACAAGTAAATAAATAAAGCACTTATGGTATCAGCTAAAAAGAAGTTTGGGTAAACCAGCCATAATGAAATATTTTGTGGTTGTTGAGGAAACTGTTCCACTGTCACTATGTCCATGTCGTCCTGCCAACAGAAACAAAAAAGTTCCTGCATATTTTCAGTTTTATAGTTGGCCATAGAAATGAGTGTGACACTGATGATATTCCAC
Source organism: Centropristis striata (assembly GCF_030273125.1). Taxonomy (NCBI): domain Eukaryota; kingdom Metazoa; phylum Chordata; class Actinopteri; order Perciformes; family Serranidae; genus Centropristis; species Centropristis striata. The sequence continues at coordinate 34,596,309 of NC_081526.1, read as the reverse complement.
CACAGGAACCATTTTCTCCGATGCTGCCACACTGGAACAGTAATGTGGCCTTCAGGGTACTCTTGCAGAGTTTATGCACCTTTCTTACAGCATGAAAATGTCCAGTCATTGTGAAATGTTCTGCTGTGGAGGAAACTTTGCCCTGGGCCAAGACATACATGTCCCTGGATGCTGTTTACTGGCTCTCTGTAGCCTTTAAGGATGGTGTGATTTTAAAATCTCCACTCACCAGTTTGTCTTTGTCTCTCTGGTAAAGGTCCTTTATTATTACTCTTATACATTTTATTAGGTGACCTGCCATAATTCAAGGCAAGAGTTTTTCTACACGGCCACAGCACTTCTCGTTGAATCACCATTATTGATTTTTGAGGCAATGCAGAAGCATCGATCCCAGTCATTGTCATCCGCCCGGTGCCAATAACCAGGATACAACTTCACTGACCTTTGGTGAGCTCAATATGTCATGTCTGTCACAATACTGCCTTCATGGAGGGTCAAAACCATAAATAAAAAGCAGCCATAGCTATACAGAAAACTTCATACTTGTGGGGCTAAATTCATAGAGCTTCTCTTTACAGAGAGTTGGTCTTGGTGACGAACTTCTACACTGCAAAAAAGCCAACTTGTATTTTTTGGCCTAAAACAGTGATTTAATTTGGTAAAACTTTACATTTTAGGGCAATAATGTAAGTTAGCACAACAAAGGAAGCCAGTTGTCTGCTCAAAAACAAGTTGGTGAGTTGTTGTTACTTATATCTTTAAGTTGGGGTTCAAAAAGGGACAATAGTTCTGATAACTCTTATTTCTTTGTTGTGAAATTCGGTCATTAGCGAAAGCTAACGGCTAACGGATGCTAGCGGCTAACTGATGCTAGCGGCTAACTGATGCTAGGGGCACTGCTTGTTACAGCTACAAGAGTAGCCATTAGCGTATCAATGCTAACTCAAAATTGTGGTCACAACATTAGCTGACATTTCATAGCGGCATTACAATCGTGCCAGAGAAATTCAGAGTTGAGCAAACTCAAAAACAAAACTTAAAATATTTAGTTTAATTGTCCAACTTAAAATTTTGAAAAAGTTTGTTGCCTTGAAATTTTGCGTTCACCCAACTTTTCTTTTTTTGCAGTGTAGGAAAAATTCTTAGAATTATGAAATGTTCAAAGATATTCCCCTTATAGTCATGAAACTTTATAGACTACATCCATGTAAAGATAAATGTTTTTGCAGCAATTACTTCAGACCAAAGTCATTTGTTTTGAAAGCTGTTCTAAACTGTGGATAACAGTTGTTATTTTACATTGTCTTAGATTGATGAGCATATTTCCATTTATTACATTTAACCCTTTATCAGGCGAAGAACTATATTTGGTAACTTCAGGTAATATTTCGAGAAAAAAGTTGCAAATTTAGATTAAAGTGGCAAATCTACAAGAAAAAAAGTTGCAGATTCAAGAGATTCAAACTGGGAAAAAAGCAACTTTTTTCTCCCAAATTCACCACTTTAAACCTCATAAATCTACGCATTTTTTTCTCGTAGATTTGCCTCTTTAATCTCGTAAACATTTTTCTCAAAATATTATTTTCGTATATTTTTTTTTTTACACATTCTGGCAGTACGTAAAGGTTTGTGGGCTACTTTCAAAGTGGGGTAGTGACGTCCAAATGAAGCTTCATAAACCATGAGTTGTATTTGTTAACCCCATAACATGGAGCTCTTCTGTAAAGAAAAAGGCTTGAGGAATAACAATTCAATTCATGCTCTCAACCCTTTGTTGAATGGTTCATGAAGCTTAATTTCACCATTATTTAAGTATTGAATTTTTCTTCAAGAGAAATGTTCATTTTAAATATTATTCATGATTGCACCATGCCTTAGAGACTAAATTATATGATTTGGCCTATTGATTTCACTGGTCATTCTTTGCCTATTATCAGGATGCATTTTCTTTCTTTTCTTTTTTTTAATCAACTAAATAAATAAATAAATACTTAATAAATACTAAATAGGGTGACTTGAATTTTTTAAATGGCATCTTCAATTTTTGGGATACTGCAGACTAGATGCAGCTCACCTGCAGTATTTGGGTGACTTCAATTAAAAAATATAAGGGTTAGGATTAGGTTATTTTCAGTAAGTAAAATCAAATAAAAACAACAACAGGTAAATGAGCAATAAAAGGCAAATAAATACAATTTATACTACAGCTTGTGTTGTGGTATAACTGTGCAGCCATGCATTCTCCAAACGCACACACCCCAACAATGAAACTTAATTGTTACTAAGTAATTTGATGGCTGGTGGAATTCACAAGTGTTTATATCCATTTAACCTCATCTTGAGCTGGCAGCAGTGAAAACCAGGGGGAGGAGGGAGCAGCTCTTCATGGATAGATGCTCACAGTAAAGAATATGCTGAACCTTCTGCAGAGCCTGTCTGTATCTGCTTTGCCCTTATGATCTTACTGACCTGGTTGCTCCCATAAAAAAGGCCATTCTGTGTAGTAAAACCAATAAACCATGAAGAAACAAAAAATGACTCAAGAAAAAGACAGATAAAGCATTCTGATCATGTTTCTGTCAATGCCAAGCAGCAACCTCTGGAGCTGGAGGTAAAACCCATAGACTGTATATAAATAATGGACGTAGTCAGCGTGATGTCACCCATTGGTTTGTGGCCCGTTGGAAGCCTCGAGTTCAGCATTACACTCGTCGCCATCTTGTTTCCGATACAGGAAGCAGACCATATTTGGACTGTGGAGGAGGAGAGGGATCTGATCACTGACTACAGCCTCTCTACACCTCAACCTGACTGAGAGAAGCTGCTGCTAATTCATGTTAGCATTAACTGGAGCATTAACTGGGATGTTAGTTTTGGCTAGCAAAAAAACAAAAACAAAATGTATCTTTCTTACCTCAGAAAACTGAGCAGCGACTCCTTGGAGTGTCTGTTAGTCCAACCAAACACTGAACAAGACATTTTTACTGAACAAAACGTTCAAATAAACTGTCATTAAGTGAAAATACAGTGAAAGGGTCAAAGTTATGAGACCAAATCGGTAAACGTCCTCTTTTCTATCTATATAACATTATATAAAACTTTATTGACACGTTGCCGTGGATACGCATTGCTCAGCTTCTCTCCTGGTGACGGCTCGCCTTGTTAGTGACCTGTCAATCAAAGGTAGCCCCGCCCCAAATCATACGATTCTTTGTCTTCTATTTTCTTCTAAATGGGGCCATTATTAGAACTATTAACACCAAATTGTCTTGAAGAAGATTTTTACTAGCGATTGAGACCATAGTGTTGTCCTGAAAAAAAATTCTGAGGTAATAAATCAAGTGAGAAGTTTTCAAATTTTGCACTGAAATGAGTGGGCAGATTTTTTTTGCAGCCAAACTTAGCACCCCCTACTGGAATTTTCGGCGAATTGCAGGCTTTATGCACTTCCTGGTTGGCCTCCATGCTCAGGCACGGAGATTGCCGCCTGGTAAAAACCCATGCCCAAGTGCCAAAAACTGCAATTCCTCGACTGGCCACTTGAGGCTGGCTCCAAGCAGGGGTCTGTTCTTATAGACTCACAGCCTTATCCACCTTATTGTTGGGGCTCCACTGTAAAAATGATTATGGGTGTAACTTCTGGTGAGTTAGTCCAATGCTTATTCCCAGCGGCAAACTCAAAAATGCTAAAAAATATAAGCAATGTACTGCTATGGATGGCGGCAGCAGCTAAATGTATTTTAGACAACTAAAAATAGGATCATCTAATGAAATCAATATCACATTAAATGTATGGATTATTTAAAATATTCTCAACGCTTTATCTTGCTGTGTGACAGCCCTTTAACCCTTATGTTGTCTAAGTGTTGCCACTATGTTTAACAGCAGAGGAAACCCCCTTAATGATCTCTTTTCCACTTGAAATTCAATGACTTTTCCTAGAATGACCCCACCATGAGAAAAAGTAAAGCCCCATCCCATATGAGATACTTACATGCAACATAGTATATCAGCTAATTGGGTTCGTATATTAACACTACCTAAGAGTATTACACCTCATTGTACATCCCACTTTTCCCACACAACCTCATTTGGCCATAATTGAAAAATCTACTTAATCTCCCACTATACAACTTCATACGGGCACTGCACTAGTATTCCTAAAAAAACGGTGAAAATACTGCCAGCCTGGCCATGAATCGATATAATATTGCCACGCAAAATATCGGGATACTATGCTGTATCAAGTTCTGTCCCCAACCTCTAGTCTATAGACTAAATTATATGATTTGGCCTCACGCGGTGTGACAAAAAAAGCAAACTGGGTGTCTGTTACCTTCTCCTTAGTCTAACATGTAGCTTCTACTAAATAAAATGATGTTTTGTGGTTGAACAGTTTTAAAACATGTAGTTTTAGCATAAAATGCAACACTTTAAAATGTACTAGGATACTTTATGTTAAAACAACCTAATTAAATTGCTGAATATAATACTCTGTCTAAAAATTATTTATTTCCTGAATAATTACTATTATGTTCATTTTCATATGATGACGGTAATCTTTTAGGCTAAACCACTTCAACCTAACTTTGTTTTGTTGGCTCAGCACAATTAATTCATGTACTTCTCTATTTTAAAAAGTAGTTGTAACTACCCTATTAAATAAAGTAACTCTTAACAATAGCATACATGTTTAAATGGCCCAAGAAAATTACGTTAGTATGTTACAATTACCCTTACAAATCTAGTTGGACTGACCCCTGGTAATTAATTAACAGTAACACAAATACATCATGTTGACCCAACATATTTACATTTTGTTCACTCAACAAAACTGTTTCTCGCTAAATTAAAGCATTTTATTGAGGTGGAAATTATTTCCATAATTTTATTTCGTTCTGGGAACAAATCATTTTTTTGAGTGTATATCCTCCATCAGCTGAGTGTCCTATACTTCCTCACCTCGGTGTTTTTTATGATAAGGAATTGATCTGAGCTGCAGTTTTTCCATTAACTGCTGTGACTCTTTACGCCTTAAGTTATGACTGCATACTGCACTGGTACATTGTGCCTACTGATGGAGAAGGAATAACTGGCTGTAATGAGTGCAGCAGAGTGTAGCTCTCCACCACAGACGCTGTCAGCGCTGACACTAGACGTGGCCTTGAGGAGACCAGAAATTGCCAGCAGGTTGTCTCTGAGACAAGCTGCTGGGTGACTCATTTGGGCAAAGAGTACATGTCTTAGTTTCAGCGTCAACTGATGAACAGTCATTTATGTTTTCTGGGGCCCAGATTTAAGAGCAAATCAGTCATAAAGTTCTCATAACAATTGATGTGTTATCATAAAAACAGAAACATGTTTATGACTTAAATTAAGCTTTGTAATTCATTATTATTAATAGGTCTTTGCTTTTAGTGGATCTCACTTAACATTGTAACCAACATGATCACACAGGAATCCGTGGAATAGCCACGGAATCACTCAAATTTCCGTGAAACTGACACGGATTTCGCTACAATGCAAGTTAATGACAATTATATCCCGTGGCTATTCCAACATACAAAGTGATTATGTACATTCACTGAGTGAATATTTAGAAAATAAAACATATATTTCTCGCTAGAAATGTAATCAAAATCCATTTTTATGCAGAAACTCAGTCAAAATATTGACTTTTTCACTAAAAATGAGAGAACTGTCCGCCATGTTTTTTGTTCTGACCACCGGGACCTTAAAAGTCACGTGACTTGGAACAAACCAATAGGAACAAATATCCGTGGAATAGCCACGGGATATGACTGTCATTAACTTGCATTGTAGCGAAATCCGTGTCAGTTTCACGGAAATTTGAGTGATTCCGTGGCTATTCCACGGATTTTGAGTTAAGCGAATCCGTGGCTATTTCACGGATTCCTGTGAGACCATGTTCTTGTAACATATGATACAAGGATAAAAAAAAAGAAATACATCACAAAAAGGTGATGAAATAATACATGAATTCATCTCAGCGAATGCACCACTTCATCCTGGACTTACAAGTTACTGTAAGCTTCACTCATCCAAAATTCAATTTGAGACTGAGCCATCGAGGACAAAATCCAAATCAAGGAACTCTAAAGGACTCTGAGACAGCTCAGAGAACAGCTTCACATGCCCGTCTCTGTGACAGAGCACAGCAGTGTGACGATGTGTCAGAGCCACTCAGGGAGAACAGGACGGCAGCACAGCGGCTGACGCTCGGGGAATGGTGACTTTAAATTGGAGCTCTGATCACAGAGGAGCTTTTGAAATACCCACGGTGATCCTGAAAGCTTAAGGAGACATGCAAGTAGACAAAACATCAGCAATTTGACAAAACATGCAGCATTTAGAGACAGTAACGCACTGCAAAGACACTAGTCTTTTATTACATTATACACTACCGATCAAAAGTTTTAGAACACCCCAATTTTTCCAGTTTTTTATTGAAATTCAAGCAGTTCAAGTCAAATGAACAGCTTGAAAGGGTACAAAGGTAAGTGGTGAACTGCCAGAGGTAAATAAAAAAAGGTAAGCTTAACCAAAACTGAAAAAATAATGTACATTTCAGAATTATACAAGTAGGCTTTTTTACAGGGAACAAGAAATGGCTTAACAACTTAACTCTATGGAGTCTTGGGCTATTTTGTCCATTTTTGAATTCTGTTCATGTCTTTGTAAGTCATTTTGTGTCTTTTTTTGTCATTTTGTGTCTTTTTTTGGTCATTTTGTGTCTTTTTTTTAGTCCTTTAGTCCAACATAAAATGTGATTTTGAATCTTTTTTTTACTTTCAAAACACTATCATGCTCAATAAAGAAGTTTAAATGTTTCAAATGTGCATTAATTTCAGAGTACACTGAGACATTAAACTGCATAATTTTCAATTAAATTGTGGAAAAGTTGGTGTGTTCTAAAACTTTTGACCAGTAGTGTACATTTCAACAGTGGTGGAAGAAGTATTCAGATCTCTAAGTCAAAGTCCTGCATTCAAAACTTATTGAAGTGAAAGAACAAAAGTATCAGCATCAAAATGTTCTTAAAGTATCAAAAGTAAAAGTACTCGTTATGCAGAATGAACCCACTCAGACTGTTTTATATATACTAAATATATTATTGGATTACACTGTAAAAAATGTTTGTGGAAATTACAGTAAAAAACTGTCAAACTGCATCAGAAATAGGTCGTAAAATTAAACATTGTACATCACCATAGTAGATAGTTTTAATTACTGTAAACCAAAGAATAGTATAAAACTTTAAATTCTACCGCCATAAATTGTAGAAAACACACAGTTTTGCTGTAAAAATATAAAATTTCCATGTAACGTTAATGGAGAAATACCATAATGACACAATTATCCTAAAAGTAATGGGATTATTCTGTATAAATTACAGTTTTTTGCTGATATTTACATTTACATACGCTCACTGTATTTTTTACGGTGATGTTCTGGCAACCACAGCTGCCGGTATTTCACCGTTAATTAAACAGATTTTTTTTTTACAGTGTATTATTATTATTATTAATGCATTTTTGATAATTTTGAAAATATAGGGCTCATTTTAACTACTAAATATACTGTTGTGAGGTTTCATTTCTACTGAAATCACTTTAAATATATCATATATTTTATGTTAAATCTCGACTTGAAGTAGAACTAAAGCTGTCAGCTAAATGTAGTGGAGTAAAAGAATATAACAGAAGTAACATAGGGTTAGGCATATCTGAAAGATAGAGAACGTGGGCACTGATGGCAGGTTGAGACGGTTAACTGAGGCCAAAGGTCTTGGTGAACAGATGCTGGAGGAGTTTTTTGAAGGTGTCCAGGGATGCAGCGTTGCAGATTTCGGCAGGGAGAGACTTCCAGAGGGTGGGGGCTCCGGTGCTGAGGGCACAAGCTCTAAACCAGGGATGGGCAACTTAAATGCTGCAGGGGGCCACAATTTTTCATGGACACTACCACAGGGCCACATATAGGACCGTGCACTTAACCAGATATGATGAAACTGCAATTTTGAATATGTTTACAGTGCAGTAAATTAACATGCCTTGATCTTATAATCCTGAGTCACAGAGTTGTCTGTAGCAGTGAATGGAGTTGTGACTTTTATACTGTGGTTGCTTCCTAATTATGGCTTTAACCCTCTATAGTACGGTGTTGCCCTCAGGCAACATATCCATTTTTGGCCTGTCAAATTTCTACAGTGTATGTTTTTCAGTGATGCAATAATTTTAAAAAGAGGGAAGAGTATAGGGAACCACTACCAATGCTTTAATATAACACAAGACCTCCAGGAGGCCATATTGAAACCCTTCTTTGCAGACTTTTCCAAAGGAAACAGTTTTGCCTTTTTGTGCAACAAAAAAAGCACTGAAAACATAATTTTGTTGCCCTTTTCCATCTGGAAATAGGTGAGGTCTACTTATATCTGAGTAAACAGGATGATCATTTTCGATAGTTTCATGCAATTTAGTTTTATAATTGACACATGGCAACAGGCAACAAACCCCAGAAACTTAAAAAAATATGTATAAAATTTCTTCAGATTATGTTTATTTAGTCTATTTTAAGACAAAAAAACACTCCAAACATTCTCTTCCTAACTGGCATCATAATGTGTACCATAGAGGGTTAACATCTGTCTTATAGGGAAAAGTACACTTAAAAACAAGATAAGACTTAATTTTACTTATAAGACAGATGTTTACTGTCTTCTCTTGTTTGTTTTTAAGTGTAATTTTGCTAAGTGAAATTTCCCTTATAAGACAGTTGTTAAAGCCTCTGTCAATATTTTAGATGAGCAATTCACTGGAATCTGACGCCCTGAATTGCAAACAAGGAAGGAGAGAAGAAAAAAAACAAAACACTAGTTAAGTGTTGAAAGAATGCAATGGTAGATTGCAAGAGATTCTTTATTTAACACAGTGAAAATCCACCTTTTAAAGGAATCTTGACACACGTTTTTCATGTACAACATACAAATGTCTGTTAAGTTGCTTGAGATCCAGCTGAAAGCCAGCCTGTATATCAGATTTGCTAACAGACTGACATGATCCCCTTGTAGGCATGCCAACAGTGGTTAAAACACCTACTCCCATTACTACATGTAACTTTGTGTTCCTTTTTCATTTTGATAGATCTCATATTCCTTATAACATAGTTATAGTAAATAGTTCTCAACCTTTTTGAGTCGCGACCCCCAATTTAACATGTATGTTGTCCGTGACCCCCGCTCACTGAACACAATCTCACATGCACAGTTCAGATCACCCAAAAAAGAAACAAAATGACCACAAAAAGACACAAAATGAGCAAAAAAAGGAAACAAAATGACCAAAACAGGCACAAATTGACCACAAAATGATCAAAAAAAGACACAAAATGACCAAAAAAGACAAATTGACCAAAAAGACACAAAATGACCCAAAAAAAGACACAAAATGACCCAAAAAAGAAACAAAATGACCAAAAAAGACACAAAATGACTAAAAAAAGACACAAAATGACTAAAAAAAAGACACAAAATGGCCAAAAAAAGGAAACAAAATGACCAAATAAGATACAAAATGACCAAAAAAAGACACAAAATGACCAATAAAGACACAAAATGACTAAAAGAAACACAAAATTACCAAAAAAAAGACATTAAATGACCAAAAAGACTAAAACACATGAACACATGAACACTTTAACACAGTGGAGACAGAGCTGACTTCCAAAATGATTTGGCGACCCCCAGAAATCATCTCGCGACCCCAATTGGGGTCCCGACCCCAAGGTTGAGAATAGCTGCCTTATAAGACAGCTGTTAAAGTCTCAGTAAATATAACATGAGCAATTCTCTGGAATCTGAAGCCATGAAATGCAAACAAGGGTGGATATAAAAAAAACCATATCCACCCTCAAATCAAATGTGCCCATGACATTCTATCTCTATGATCATTGCACTCAGGTTCATTGCAAATCTACCATTGAATTCTTTCAACACTTTGGTAGAAGTTGGTCAGTCATGCTACAGTGAAAGGCATCATCTGTCTCAAGGCCTGCAACTTTCCTGCTTCACTATTATATTTTGTTATGTTTTATGGAAGAGATGCCTGTCTTTATTAGGAGAGTCTGTATGTGAGCAGTTATTACTGCTCCACATTCATGTTGCATGTATGCATCCATGTAACCTTTCTGTACCAGCCAGGTCATTTATAAGCAGCCTTAGTGATAAGCAGAGAAAAGATTTATTGTGGCAAAGTTGCGTTGAATATGTGACACATATTATATGCTATAGATACTTTATTTAATAGAATGTGTTTTATTTCTTTAATCACAGTGTTTAAGCATCTTAGTGAGGCTGGTTGGATCTTGCCTCTAATACAAGTCATTTAAAAGCAGTCACTAATGACTGAAATGAATAACCGTGTGTTACTCGCGCGAGTTGATCGCTCGAGTAGTTGAATTTACTCGCGTGAGTGACTCGCGAATTTTCGCCCAAGAGACTATTTAGCGCCAAATAATTCCCTCCATTTCATTCTGTCATCAACCATGGCTGACATTGCGTCCCTGTACCTGCTCTGGAAGTCCGAGATACGTCGGAAACTCACCCGTCGTGTCTGGGTGAGTGACATCATCCGGAGGCGCACTCTCCTCCAGGCAAGATCTTTATGGTTCCGGTTGCGGTAGGAGGGTGATGATGTGTCAAAAAGCTCGGGAAGCCCACAGACCGCAACAATAAGTTTCTCCTCCATTTTTCCGGAATAGGCGGGTTCCCGGGATGCATGACGTCACTGTCGTCCAGAATCTCAACGCTGATAGGCTGTCCCGACACAGCGTCACGCGAATATTTCGCCAAAGTTGAATTTATTGAACTCACGCGAATTTGCGTTGTTTCATTCGCGTCAATCGCGGCATTCGCGTCGCGCGAAACCCGCGATTCGCGCCACCGGCAAAAATTCGCGTCTATTCGCGTGTTTGCATTGACTTTGTATGTAATCTTGTCGCGCGAAATATTCGCTACGCGTCCGGTCTGAACACACCGTTAGTGATATGCAGAGAAAAGATTTATTGTGGCAAAGTTGCGTTGAATATGTGACACATATTATATGCTATAGATACTTTATTTAATAGAATGTGTTTTATTTCTTTAATTACAGTGTTTAAGCACCTTAGTGAGGCTGGTTGGATCTTGCCTCTAATACAAGTCATTTAAAAGCATCACTAATGACTGAAATGAATAACACAGAAGAGAAAAGACATACAGGCTACAGAAGCCACAAGCGACCACTGAAGAGCACACACAATGTGCAACATTTATAAAGAATAATATATTTGGAAAGATTACATAGGCCTACATAACATTAAAAACTTTTAATCATAAAATGTAATTATTTTCATGAGCGTGTTTTATTCTACCTGAGTGGATATAATTATAAAGTTACAATATTTTTCTAATTTTGTTTTAAGACAATAAAGTAAGTGAAATATTTCTTCTTCTTTTTAAATTTTTCATATGTTATACTTATGCTTTGGTTGTTTTCTCATTATGGTTAGATGCATGAGTGACTGGACCCTACACTCTGTCATGTATAGGTGAAAAATGACCTGTGTAAGAATCAATGCGTTTTTATGCCACTTTTTTCATTTTGGTTAATTATATTTTGGTCAATACAAAACACAGTTAATGTGTGTGCATCATGTGTGTTAAAGAATAACACACACACACACACACACACACACACACACACACACACACACACACATACATGTCTTTATATAGTTGTGAGGACCACCACTTCCCCTAGCCCAACACACACATTTCAGGGTTTACCATCTCTGTTAGGACCTTCCCTGAAATTCATACAGATGATTAATTAAGGCCTTTAGAGGCTATCCTAGCATTTTCTTTGTGAGGACTGGGAAAAATGTCCTCACAACTACAAATGTCCTCATAATGTTGGTGTTCTGGCCCTCACAACTACATAAAGACAAGCACACAGCCACAGAGACACACACACACACACACACACACACACACACACACACACACACACACACGCGCGCGTCTTTATATAGTTGTGAGGACCACCACTTCCCCTAGCCCAACACACACATTTCAGGGTTTACCATCTCTGTGAGGACATATCCTAGCATTTTCTTTGTGAGAACCGGGAAAAATGTCCTCACAACTACAAATGTCCTCACAATGTTGGTGTTCAGCCAAGGGTTGGCCCTCACAACTATATAAAGACAAGCACACACACACACACACACACACACACACACACACACACACACACACACACACACACACCTTCCCACACTGACTGTTGACTTTACGATCTAAACCCTCTTTCTCTTTGGTTGGCCCTGTCTGCTTCTTTCCTGTAGCTGAGTTGTGGCTTTTGTCACCCCACACCTTCCCATTGTTTGGTACATTTTCCATGAAATTCCATAGAAAATGAATGTGGGTCATTTTTGACCCACCTATGGAAGAGTGGGGTTGTAATACAAAAACTACAATTTCTTAAAATGTATAAAAGGTAAGTTAAAAATATAAATGTTGAAATAATATCAATAACATATTTTTGAGGAAAAACTGGAATATGAAATCATTCAAACTTTTCATTACGAAAATATTGCAAGGAAATGACCTCCCCGGGTCATTTTCGATTCACTTACGCATCTATGTGTTAACTCAGTGTTTTGTTTTTGCATTTCATGGCTTCAGATTCCAGAGAATTGCTCATGTTATATTTACTGGGACTTTAACAGCTGTCTTATAAGGAATATGAGATCTATCAAAATGAAAAAGGAACACAAAGTTACATGTAGTAATGGGAGTAGGTGTTTTAACCACTGTTGGCATGCCTACAAGGGGATCATGTCAGTCTGTTAGCAAATCTGATATACAGGCTGGCTTTCAGCTGGATCTCAAGCAATTTAACAGACATTTGTATATGAAATGAGATTTGTACATGAAAAACTTCGGTCAAGATTCCTTTAAAAGGTGGATTTTCACTGTGTTAAATAAAGAATCTCTTGCAATCTACCATTGCATTCTTTCAACACTTAACTCAGTGTTTTGTTTTTTTTATTTATTCTCTCCTTCCTTGTTTGTAATTCAGGGCGTCAGATTCCAGTGAATTGCTCATCTAAAATATTGACTGAGGCTTTAATAACTGTCTTATAAGGAAAATTACACTTTGCAAAAGTACACTTAAAAACAAACAAGACAAGACAGTTAACATCTGTCTTATAAGTAAAATTAAGTCTTATCTTGTTTTTAAGTAATTTCCCCTATAAGACAGGTGTTAAAGCCATAATGAGGAAGCAACCACAGTATAAAAGTCACAACTCCATTCACTGCTGCAGACAACTCTGACTCACGATTCAAGGTAAGATCAAGGCATCACATATACATGCAAATGAAAGAAATGTAACCTGACTGCATTATATACAGACAGTTGAACCTTTTTCTATCTGTATTGTTGGTTGTAGTCAGCTAGTATATAAGTATAACAATGATTATAATTATTTACATTATCATTATGTATAATTATTATTGATATTATTATCAACTCTCAGTATTGTGTGTGTATTTGTCTCTATATTAGATGGCCTTGTATCTCCTACTGCTGATGCTGACAGCATGTGCTGCCGTTCCTCAAGGTAAAAAATATCAAGAAGAAAACAAAAAATAAACATCACAAGAATTAAAACATGCAAGTGTATCTGTGTTACAGCACTTTTTTTTCTTTGGACTTTTCACTGTAAGACTTTGCTGTAAATTTACAGTCAAATTCTAACAGTAACTTCCTGTATTATGATTATACAGTATATTGCTGTGAAAACAATGCATTGTGGGAGTTATCATGATTGCTCAGGCATTCCAACGGTCAAAATGATATTTTTACAGGAATTTACGGTTTTCAGCTGAGCATGTCGGGAAAATAAAGCCGTTATTTTCTAAAAGAAGAAAAGTTTTATTTTATTTCATTTTTGTCTGGGCTGAAATAATCACAATGTGTTGTTTTTCCAGTAATACTAATATAGAGTTTTCATGGATTAGTTGTAACATAATTTTGAGTTAAACATTTAAACGTCACGCTATTTTTTTTCTTCGTTACAAGACAGTTTGTCAGTAAACAGACCTGTATTTCTATAATACAGTAGAGGTACTGTGAATTTTACAGTTACTTACTGGCGAAACTGCTGCCAGTAATTTACTGTAATTTTACAGTAAAAAGTTTTACAGTGTACCTTTAAGCTCAGTCGTGTTTCTTCTAAAATTAAAATGAGGCTTATATAAATAGCAATAACAATGTTGTTTTTCATTTGTGCAATCGATTTGTTTTAATCATACAATACACTGTTCAATTCAGATTTTGACTTTCCCTCTTTTTAAAGATCTGTCAGGTAAAATGTTCACCTTCCCGCAACAAACTGACTCAGCTCACGTGAGGCTGGCGACATCAAGACAGGGTCTGAAGGCTGTTACCGTCTGTCTCAGGTAGTGTTGAATATGCAAAATGAATGAAACAACTGCTCCTCTAACATAGGTCTTTGCTTTTAGTGGATCTCACTTCAACATTGTAACCAACATGGTCTCACAGGAATCCGTGAAATAGCCACGGATTTGCTTAACTCAAAATCCAAGTTGGAATAGACACGGAATCACTCAAATTTCTGTGAAACTGACACGGATTTCGCTACGATGCAAGTTAATGACAGTCATATCCCGTGGCTATTCCAACATACAAAGTGATTATGTACATTCACTGAGTGAATATTTAGAAAATAAAACATATATTTCTCGCTAGAAATGTGATCAAAATCCATTTTTATGCAGAAACTAAGTCAAAATATTGATTTTTTCACTAAAAATGAGAAAATGTCCGAAAATGTTTTTTGTTCTGACCGCCGGGACCTTGAAAGTCACGTGACTTGGAACAAACCAATAGGAACAAACTATCCATGGAATAGCCACGGGATATGACTGTCATTAACCTGCATTGTAGCAAAATCCGTGCCAGTTTCACGGAAATTTGAATTATTCTGTGGCTATTCCACGGATTTTGACTTAAGCGAATCCGTGGCTATTTCACGGACCATGTTCTTGTAACATATGATACTAGGATAAAAAAAAGAAATACATCACAAAAAGGTGATGAAATAATACATGAATTCATCCCAAACAACTGCTCCTTTAACAGTAGAAATAATCATGTATAATTCTGTCTTTGTCATCCCTACAGGTCCTTCACAGACCTCCGCAGAGCTCACAGCCTTTTCTCTTTGGCCACACCTTCTAAATACAATGACGTTTTGATTTTCAAGCCTGTTGCTACCAATGACATTTACTTTTGGATCAGGAGTAACTATGTAGTATTTGGAGGGCAGGACTACAAAGTGAACACGTGGCACTCAATTTGTACCACGTGGGATTCAGCGACTGGACTAGCACAGCTCTGGTTAGACGGAAAGCCCTCAAGCACAAAATCCCTCAGCACTGGATCCCACATCAGCGGCCCTATTAAAATTGTTTTAGGACAGGTACGGGTTTTAAGCACTATATTTAATTTATTGGAATAGTTCAACACTGTTGGTAATATGATGATGATTATTATTATATTTAGTAGATAAGAAGATCAATACCTACGGAAGCCCTGAACCGGAAGTGAAGAAATTTTTTTTTGAGATGTTATCTTGTTATTTCGAGATCATATCTCGTTATTTCAAGATAATATCTCATTATTTCGAGATAATAAACATATGTAAAAAAAAAAAAAAGAATTAAAAAAAAAAAAATCTTCCAAAATTTTTTTTTCTTCAGATATTATCTCATTATTTCGAGATAATATCTCGTAATTACGAGATAATTACGATTATCGAAATAATAATGAGGGCTTCCGTACGTAAATACCAGCCTGATTGGTAAAAAATCTTCACATCTAATTCTCAGCAGCGAATATGTTTGGTTTTTCACTATTTTGTAATTTATTGTATGTGTTCAAACAATACATGAGAAAAAATGTAGTATTATGAATGCATCATATAATACAGATGTTATCTCTTATGTCAAATGTCACAGGACCAGGATTCCTATGGTGGAGCCTTTGAGATTAATCAGTCTTTCGTTGGCATGCTGTCTGATGTCCACATGTGGGACCACGTCCTCGCCCCCTGTCAGATCCAGGACTATGCGTCTTATCTGAACTTCCCTCCAGGAAACGTGCTCAACTGGAGAGCGCTGGAGTTCCAGACTGTAGGAAGAGTGCTGGTAGAAGATGGACACTGGACAAACTGTTTTTAAAAAAAGTTGAAAAAAAATTGGATTTAAAAAAAAATCATTAATGGAAGAATAATAATAATTCAAAAAGAACAACTATAATTTACTTAAATTTTTAAAGATAGTTTACAATAACCATCTAAGTGATGTTTATAGATGGTTTATAAACCAATTATTAATCATTTACAAAGTTCTATACATATTTAATCTTTAAATGTTTTCAAACAATTTCTTAAAGGTATAAGAATCATTTTGAAGTAATTTACATACTTAATATGGTGTTAAAAATGTTATAATGAGTGCAAAACTATGAATAAACTAATAATCATAATGTAATTGTTTGTGTATGGTAAAGTAACTATCAACTTAAAATTAATATACCTTCTTTGGCATTTATAAATTATAGTTCAACATTAATACATTTTCTATTTACCATTCTAAAGGCCTATATGTGGTTTATAAATGATGATTAAACATTAATAAACTATCTGTTTACCATTTATAAATGATGTATTTACCATCTATAAATGATGTGTTACCCATATTTCATGCTCAAATGAATGTTTAACAGTATAAATAGGAATACAAAAGGTTTGAAGCAAATAAAAAATAACCACTTACTGTGATTTCTTTTTTTTAGTGCAAGAACAGCAGACCAACATTAATGCAAGAAGTAATTTTGTGCATTTTTACACAAGATTTCATGCTCAAATGCATGTAGTTGTACTGAGGGCCACTTTAAGTGAGGGTGCGGGCCGTATGCGGCCCCCGGGCCTCCAGTTGCCCATCCCTGCTCATATGCTGCTATATATATACTATATATATATATATATCCTTAGCCTCATAGCATAATTGCCTAAGTCATTTTTTGGCCAAATTGTGATATCTGCCTAAGGTAGTTCATGTTTCTTCAACTTTCTAGACAATAAATGTACTTTCAGTCAGTCAAAGGGATTAGGAGAAGTGTGTTTTTACTTTTAATCACATTTCTGCAACAAGGTATGATGAAGTGATGTAAACGCTAGCAAAATACTTTTAAAGAGAGACTTGTAAAGAGATTTGTTTTGACTAGAAATAAGACATTTTGACAAGATATAAGATAAGTATTCTTGGTTAGATTTAGAGTTTTTGCAGTGAACCTGTTCATATTTTCGGAATAGTGTTCAGTGAGCAGAAGTACTCTGTGTTCGTTCCAAAAAAAGACCAGTGTGATGTATTTATCGTTTTTTTCTTGTTTTCTGAAATGCTCAAATATGACTTAGGCAAATATGCTATGAGGCTAACGATATATATATCAAGGTTTTCTTGTATATAATTCTGAATGACAGGTTGTTTCTTCAAGATAGATTTGGCTTTTAAAATTCAATCAAGCTGCATAATTAAAGAGGTTTAGTGAAGGTTGGTCATTTTTGACCCTTAGGACAAGTGGTGAATACACAAAAGTTAAGACAACTCAAGGGTTAAACGTGTCAGACAATGCAGGAATTGCATAGATTTGCAAGCTGTTTCATGAACATACACTACTGGTCAAAAGTTTTAGAACACACCAACTTTTCTAGAATTTAATTGAAAATGATGCAGTTTAATGTCTCAGTCTACTCTGAAATTAATGCACATTTGCAACATTTAAAATTCTTTATTGAGCATGATAGTATTTTGAAAATAAAAAAAGATTCAAAATCACATTTTATGTTGAACTAAAGTACTAAAAAAAGACACAAAATGACTAAAAAAAGACACAAAATGACTTACAAAGACATGAAAAGAATTCAAAAATGGACAAAATAGCCCAAGACTCCATAGAGTTCAGTTGTTAACCCATTTCTTGTTCCCTGAAAAAAGGCCTACTTGCATAATTCTGAAATGTACATTATCTTTCAGTTTTGGTTAAGCTTACCTTTTTTTATTTACCTCTGGCAGTTCACCACTTACCTTTGTACCCTTTCAAGCTGTTCATTTGACTTGAACTGCTTGAATTTCAATAAAAAATGGAAAAATTGGGGTGTTCTAAAACTTTTGACCGGTATTGTATCTCCAGGTGATAATGGCATCATTAAAAGGGGGCAGTCAGAAATATAAATAAGTTGTAAACTGGGCAATTCATATGAGTTACAGTCAGATCCTTATGCAGAGACAGCGATGATAAATGGTGCACGGTGAGGGGTCTCCCATAGAAGAGTGCAGAGGGATGGGCGAGGCTGGGAGCTCACCTGGTGTCTGATGGAGCCCTGGATCAGGTCTATTCATCAGCCTGCCTCAGTGAGAGATAGCCCTGCCAGCACATCCATGGCTCACAACGGGCTACCTTGAATAAATAATGGAAGATCTGTGGGAGCGAGGGGGCGCCTGGCCGTTGACCACAGCTGAAATAGGATCTTTGTCACCGGACTGCATGGAAGTGTCAGCTGAATGATGAATAGTTTTTATTGGGCTGATGAGGCTTTTTTTCTCTGTAAACGACAGCCACAGCATGTCCACAGTGTTGATACAAGAGGGACGAGTATTTCATGTGTAGCTTTCAGTTTTTCTTCCATGTTTCCAAGTGAACTGAGTAAATTACAAATATACCCCTAACATACACTACTGGTCAAAAGTTTTAGAACACACCAACTTTTCCAGAATTTAATTGAAAATTATGCAGTTTAATGTCTCAGTGTACTCTGAAATTAATGCACATTTGCCACATTTGAAATTCTTTATTGAGCATGATAGTGTTTTGAAACAAAAAAAAAGATTCAAAATCACATTTTATGTTGGACTAAAGGACTAAAAGAAGACACAAAATGACCAAAAAAAAGACACAAAATGACAAAAAAAGACACCAAAAGACACAAAATGACTTACAAAGACATGAAAAGAATTCAAAAATGGACAAAATAGCCCAAGACTCCATAGAGTTAAGTTGTTAACCCATTTCTTGTTCCCTGTAAAAAGGCCTACTTGCATAATTCTGAAATGTACATTATTTTCCAGTTTTGGTTAAGCTTACCTTTTTTTTATTTACCTCTGGCAGTTCACCACTTACCTTTGTACCCTTTCAAGCTGTTCATTTGACTTGAACTGCTTGAATTTCAATAAAAAAATGGAAAAATTGGGGTGTTAGGGTTAGTTACTTAGTTACTTCCAGTTACTTCCAGTTGCTCCGAGAGTTTACATGACCCGAAATTTCAGGAATAATTTTTAAAAAGCCGGTCTCAGCTCTTTCACTCTCAGGTGTTTCCAGGGATTTGGAGCTGTCAGAAAAAAAGCAACAGATGGAAAGACACCTGTGAAAGTTTCCACAGTCCATATTGAAGTTCAATGGGAATAACACATCAAAGTTTAGGAGACCACTGGCTCAAACGCTGAAACAAAATGTCCAAAACAAGACGAGTATTATCCCAGAGGACACAGTATCGGATATAAAGCTTTAGAAAAATGTGTTAGAGCTCTCTTCCTTTTAAAAAAAACATATCGACTGATGTCAGATTCAACATTTCATAGCTCTGGACTAATGTCCAACTACTCTTCATAGCAGATGTTCATGACATAAAATAAAATAAATAAGAAAATAAAAAAAGAGGTCCACATGCTTTTACAGTATGAGCATGGTTCTTTTGCTTCCCTCTGGCAGCAGTGTGTACGACACATCTGGAAAACTGCTACCAACAGCTGAATTAAACATCTAAGGACAAAATCTGCAAAGTAAACAATCTGTTCCTGCAAAACAAGGGCCAGTTTGAAAAGAAAAGTATTGACGGAAGAAGAACAACAACCAAAAAAGTGTTAGTGGTAGACCGTGGTGAAAACACAATTATTGTACAAACACTCATTGGTCTGACACACACACACACACACACACACACACACACACACACACACACACACACACACACACACACACACACACACAAACAAACATATTTCTTGATAATAACCAAAATTCTTATCAGGAAAACCATGGTAAATGGCTAGATATCAGCTCTGAATGTAACAAATATAAATGTACCTTTAGTTGCACACACTGTAATAAATTATTCTGTAGTGATTTCATTTTACTTAATATATTTGATAAAATGTATTAAATATAAATGCGTCCTTGATTTTGAGGCAGTTGTTTAAGTAACTTTAATATAAAAATGTTTGAGACAGAATCGACTTATTTTGATCACATTAAATATAATCTTTATGTGTATGTAATTCTAAATCAAGAGAATTTTGAATGAATCCAACACAATAGAATTAGTCTGTTTTTAATTGACAGGCACTTCCTGTTAAGTTGTTATTAACTCAACTAACGTAGTTAGATTTTATTAATAATATTGCATGCAATTTGTTGCCTCAATTTTATTGAGTAGCTATTGTTTATCTTTATCAGGCATTAAAATGAACAAGAAACTGAAGACAACAAGGGTCTAATCATTTTTTCCATGACTGTGTGTGTGTGTATATATATATATATATATATATATATGGGTCTGACAGCTCAGTAGTCTGTAAATACACACTGGACTAACCACTTGGATAGGGCTAGAAAAAGATCATCACCTGCTGCAACCATGCCTGCCAAAACCTGTATTTTTCCTGTTTCTCCAGAATTGAAAGGTCATCTCCACCTTCCTGTTTTGTTGTTTCTCCTGGGAATCCACCTTGATTTGCACCACCCTCAAACTTGAGACATGAAACTCAGGTTACTACTTCCCCATGAGCCCCTGAGGCTCTCTGCAAAATATTGGGCGATGACCACTAGGTGGCGCTCTTTAAATTGAAGTATTTTATATCTCCAAATCGGTTGGTCGGATTAACACCAAACTTGGTATATTTATTGTCAATGCCCTCCTGAGGATAACCCTCGAAGGTTTTATTGATCGGCCCCTAGGTGGTGCTCTGGTGGCAGTCTAATTTCATATTTGGCACCGTGGCCACACTATAACACTTAAGGCAATATAATTAATAGGGGTGGTATAGACTGTTCCCTGAAACGCACACATCCTGACGGCAGCATGCCCCGACACGCGTGTACTGCGAGGGCCCGTTCAGTACTGCTTGCAGTCCTAGTTATTTCTTGTTTTTTCTGCATAGCTTAAGATCATTGTGTCTCATGCTCCATTGCCTGCCTGACTGTTGCTTGCCACCATGTTCTCCTCAGATAAATTACAAGATCTGTTGTCTCAACCTGCTGAAGCAGCACACGTGCCACCGTTGGATCCTGGGAAGACACTCCACCCCCCCCCCCTACACATTACCTCTAATATATCAATAAAAGACTGTGGCTGCACTGTAACCTGCCTTCTGAGTCATGCATTTGGGTCCAGACCTCATGTAGTTCATAACAAAGACGACAAAAGTTTTCTGTGCCTTCCAAAACGGTTGGAAACATCACTATGGTGTCACATATTCATAACCTCCTCTTACTTTAAAGGTTATCAGCAGAATCATTAGTATTATTAAACAGTCGGGAGGAGTGCTGCTGTCTCGGTTTCTGTTCTTCTGTACAATATTTTATGAGACCAGGGTTTTAGGGAATTTTGTCTGATCTCCATTTCAAATAAAAAAGAAAAATCCCCAAAATGAGAGCCTTATTCTCTCTGAAAGAACAAACAAATGAGTCTATGTGACTGGGACGAACCAAATCAATCAAGGATAAAAATGTAGCCACCCTTTGAACAGCCCCCTTCTGAATTCTCGGCGTGCTGCTGCTTTTTAATCCCTGTTTGAGCTTTCCTCTGTGGTTCAGTTTGGACTGCACCTTGATTATCAATGTAGCCGTCTCAACAGAGCTCAAAAGTAAGGAAAAACACCAACCCAACTTCTCCAGAGATGGATGGCTTTTCTAACATGATACATGTTCTAATTGGCATATTTACGAAGACAATTTCTCTATTAACCCTTTGATGCACAACATATTGACACCCCTTCTCACCCACAACATGGGTCAAAAATGACCCACATTCATTCCCCATGATATTTAATTAATATTTAATGCTTGCTGTGTGTTTCTGTGCTCTCTTTTGATATCAACTTATTTTATGATTGAATATTCCAAGTATTCTTTAAATATCTTGTTTTTGATAACAACAGATCATTATTTACATTTTGCTTCTCATACTTTATGAAGAAAAAAGTTTTTGTATTATCACATAGCTAACAACTTGGCTAAGTAGCTTGCTAAGCTAACTACTTAGTGAAGAAGTTAGCTAAGTATTTAGCTTAGCAAGCTACTTAGCTAAATACTTAGCCAAGAAATTAGATAAGTAGTTAGCTCAGCAAGCTACTTAGCTAACTACTTAGCCAAGAAGTTAGCTCAGTAGTTAGCTTATCAAGCTACTTAGCTAACTACTTAGCCAAGAAATTAGCTACTTTGCTAAAAAATGGATATGGGTCACTTTTGACCCATGTTGTGCATTAGAAGGGTAGCCTAGTGACACAAAAAGGGATTTTATTCAAAAATGAATAAAGGAAAACATAAAATTAGGATGTATGATGATCAAAACAAACAAATTGAGGAAAACCTGGAATACTGAATGATGAAAATAATTTATTGCAAAGATATAGAACATAAAAACTCTGTCGGGTCACTTTAGACCAGGGGTCTCAAAGTCAAATTACCTGGGGGCCGCTGGAGGCAGAATCAAAATGACCAAAAAAAAGACACAAAATTACTAAAAAAAATTTTTTTTAAAAAGACACAAAATTACCAAAAAAGCCCACAAAATGACAAAAAAGACACAAAATGACTGAAAATGACACAAAATTACTTACAAAAGACACAAAATGAAAAAAAATACACATAATTAGCAAAAAAGACACACAATTATTTTTAAAAAAGACACAAAATGACCAAAAGAGACACAAAATGACAGAAAAATAACTAAATTACTTAAAAAAGAAACAAACAGGACACAAAATTATTTTAAAATGACACAAAATGAGACAAAAAAAGACACAAAATGACCAAAAGACACACAATTATTAAAAAAAGACACAAAATTACCTAAAAAACGTAACCAAAGGGACCTTCCACACACAACACGGTAAAGGGCCATTCATTTAAAACTCACATTAAACTTTCATATCAAGGTGAGGGCCACAAAATATCGTCACGAGGGCCGCAATTGCCCCGCGGGCCGCGAGTTTGAGGCCCCTGCTTTAGACCCATGTTGTGCATCAAAGGGTTAAAGAACAATAATTGAGCTTTTAACCTTCATCGAGCAGCTGCATTATGAGCACAGGGCTCTGAGCTAGATCTTGAAGGCTGTGTAGATATCACCCTTCTTTAGTGATCTGAAAATAAACCGACACAAAATGTCAATAAATTTGTCAAAGCATAATGTTATGTAAATTAGTCAGATAGAACCGTAGAAATTGAATGATACTATTCAATCTATGCACACAGTCTTGTTGAGGTGAAGATGTTCTTCAACCTGCAACAAATAACATTTTTTCCAATTGAAAATAACAACCTTGCCTCAAAGAAACAAACAAACAAACAAACAAACATATGCATCCTCCCACATACAAGGTCCCGACTCATTGTGGTCCTCTTCCTTCAAACAACCTGGGGTTGTTTGTAAATGAGGCTCTTCTCTTGCTTCCCTTATTACAAACAATAAAGCTGCCACAATGAGAAAAGTGCTGAGAATAAAGACGAGGGTTTCTTGTGAAAAACACATTTCAAGTGGTTCCTTTAGAAGACAAAGCAAGGTGAAGAGGGAATAAAACTGACTAACAAGATGGGAAAAAAACCCATCAGTTTGTGATGCCTCATCTTTCATTTTGTGGCAATTTGAAGTTGGTGTTTAACCCTCTTCAGGCTGTAACTCCCTTTATGCAAGCAGAGATGTTACATAGTTGCTGTTCTGTCGTCTCAGGACGTGAATAAACTCTCCCCAGAGGCTCAGCGGGACGTTCCTTCCATGATAGACCAGGGTGATCCAAGCAGTGACCCACAAATCAATTTCCCAGCATTCATAGTGGCATAGCCAAAACCCAGAGGCTCGACCAGCTCATCGAACCCATCCGTCTTTAGATTAATAATCTATAACCTAATCCATCGTCTAACATAGATTAGATGTGGCTCGGAAGGAATCCCTGAAGAAATAAACACTTCAGTGCCCTGAGATGTGTGTGTGCAGCACATAACCATTTGTTACTGCAAAAATTAAACACAGAGCTGTGTGAGCTGCAGGATAATGCACTTATTAGGCGACTTTTTTTTGTTACTTGTATTGCCAAAAAATGGTGAAAGGGAAATGCTTTAAACTTGCCTTTAGTGCAGCAACAGCAGGCATTTAAATAAGAAATCAATATTGTTCAAATGATTATTGTTTTATTGATTTATGTTGCAGTGTGTTGTGTGCAGGACATGTATATAATGCTGTCAGAGCAAAATGGAGCTTTTTGTGTGACTCGAGCTAAGTAATGTGTTTTCCTACATTTGCAGTGCATTTGAAGGCACTCTGAAAAGTGTGGTAATCACCACACTTGAAAACACTTGACTGATTGCTTTGGAGCATGTGTGTATATACTGTTGCAGAGCTCAGTGTGTGTGTGTGTGTGTGTGTGTGTGTGGAGAGCTAAAAGATTAAGGACAGCAGGACCCCTTTTCTCACCTGGACTACCACTAAGGACCTTGAGGGACCCAGAGATCCACTGTTAAATCTACTGTTTAAATGTTAAATACATTGGGCGTACGATCATTTTTACGCAAGGCTCGGCATTTATCAATTTAGACGTGAGCGGAGGGTACGATCAGATCTCAGTCTGCTCTCAGCTCGTGTACGCAAATCTGAGTCAGCGTGAAGTCGACACGTCTGAGTCTGAGAATTGATCTTAGACTATTGTATCGATGCCTGGAGCTGATAAAACTCTGTGGTGTTTTGATTTTTAATGGTGACAAAGCAAAACATGTTTAGACTACATCATTTATCATTAAAACATGATTAAAAATAAATACACCCTGCGACTGTGAAATTCGTTAAACAGAATACTAGCCGAGGATATTAAATGTTTTTGTGTTCTGCTATTTACTATCATATTATGGTATTACTACCATCTCCTTCACCAGCGGTGCTGCCCGAATAGAAACATTTCCAATCAGTGCTGCCACACGCTGCTCTGACTAGGACATCATTCTTAGTAAATGTAAAGTGGTGAATAATATATCTCCATCATAATAATGACAATACTTGGATATTTTATAGATTATTGGGCTTTATATATCATAATGTATAAATGAATTACTCAAACCTCGCCGGGAGTTTAATGCTCCACTGCTACTCTGCTGACAGCACCACTGATTTCCTTCCTTTTCGCTTTTTATGCTGCCAAACAAAACCAGTTTGTTGTGTTGCAGCTGTTGGACGTCAGCGTTTCACTTTCTGCCTCTGAGAAATTCCTCTTCTTTTGGATTAAAACTTACTTTAAAACATTGTTTAAAAGTCTTCATGGCTCCCAACGTCTTCCATTGTCTCCCAATGTCTTCATGGCTCCCAACGTCTTCCATTATCTCCCACAACTCCCAATATCTTCGTGGCTCCCAACATCTTTGTGGCTCCCAACGTATCCAAACGTCTTCCATTGTCTCCCAACGTCTTCCATTGGCTCCCAATGTCTTCATGGCTCCTAATGTCTTCATGGCTCCCAATGTCTTCATGGCTCCCAACGTCTTCCATTGTCTCCCAATGTCTTCCATTGTCTCCCAATGTCTTCCATTGTCTCCCAACGTCTTCATGGCTCCCAACGTCTTCCATTGTCTCCCATTGTCTCCCAACGTCTTCCAACTCAGCGTTGGGAGCCATGAAGCTGAAAACGTGGCCCGATATAACATAATTTTCTCTGATTTGAAGGGTTCTTGGACACACAGTTTGTTGCTGGCTCTGCATGCACAGTAATCCAATCACAATTATTCCTGATAAATGTATTAATCAACCAAAAGAGGCTTTACTAGTGTTTGCCCACCACCTGAAAATGAGTGAGGAACAGCAGGGGAGCAGCATAAAGAACCCCCTTATTTAAGCAACATGAATTATTCATATGATGACATGTTAGATTATTGACTTTAGAGGATAATATGAATATAATGGTGTCATGTGAGTCAACCAGTTTATTAAACTACCTGATTTGCCTCAGTCACAGCCCACCTGTTTTTGTGATTGGTTGGTTGAAACTAAATGTACAGCTTTAAATTTAAAATGGTTCTCATTCAAAAAAACAACTCTGAAGTAATTTTTCAGCTTCATAATTGTTTTCTATGCAGGTGCACTACCCTACAAGTCATCTGGTGTAAATTCACATTATTTCATTCTGTATATCCAATATCGTGCAGCCCTAGAGTCCAAATAAGGAAAAAAACAATAAATGCATTATTACTGTTATTGAATGCAAAGGCTTGGTTTATTTAACGGTGTTGGTAGTACATTGTGTAGCTCCCCAGCTCATCACTTATCTTTAGGAACAAAAGGGCCGTCTGATACCATCTGCAGAGAGAACACTACTGACATAAAACAATCTATTTCTTTAAACGAAGCATCCATTCCCCCCCCCTAAAAATCACAAACATCTGTGTGAGAATAACATCTGCTCCTTTCTGAATAGCTTCTTTCATTGTTAGATTTGAGATAACTATTTGAAACTACTCAACCTTTCAGTATCGACCTATCCCACTGAAGATTCATTAACTGCTCCAAGTGAAAAAGAGAAAATGTGAAGACCAGGAATAACTGGATAAATTCTTAACATTTACTAAACTCTGAGCTAAAGCAATTCTTTCTGGAGTCACTGATATTCATGGCCATGACTGCAGCATACATGACCAAATCCCACAGCTACCACCGGCAACGCTCAGCTCTCATTGAGCAGCTCTGACTGGAAGAATGCAGAGATCTCTCATTCACCCACCTAATTGGACCAGAACCTGCGAAGTGGAATACATTATACCTTTCATGTCTTTTCTTTTTTCTTTTTCAATGACCACTTACTTCTTACACGGTCCGATAAATTCTCTGTGAAAGATTAAAGATATTCTCGATGAGGAAATCACCAAAACACTTCAGAAAAGACGATGCATTTTTGATGAGGTACCCCTTTAAAGCTTAATTTCTGCCACCCTTAGAGACGTCAGACATTTGATCAAAGGCGCTGAATAATTAAATACCTTTCATTGAGCTCATAAAGATTAGCCCAATCTGACTGCTCTCAGAGAAAAAAAAAATAAACTAAATGCACCCGAGTGCATATAAAGTGATCCTAGGCTTACTGACTTCTGTTTTTAACACTTCACAAGGACTTTGCTTTATTAAACTACAGATGTGAAGTCATTTTACTTACACGGTCAGGCTCTATTTATATTGTTACATCTTTGCACATTTTACAAACAAATGAAAACATATTTTTTATCCAAAACACAATAGCTGAAGACGTACATGAATTAAACAATTAATTTATTATTTGGTCTGGTCTCAGCCACCTTCTTGTCTTTACTTGACTATGGCGATGTTGTATACATGTCAGCTTCAGCCACCTGCCTACAATCTCTAACTCCTGTGTACCACTGTGCCCTGAGATTCATCACTGGCTGTAGCCGCCTCACCCACCATTGTGAACTCTACGCTAAAGCTGGCATGCCATCCCTTACTGTAAGACGTCATACGCACTGGATGACCATGATCTATAAGGCTCTTCTTGGCCTGCTTCCCATTTACCTATGCACTTTCCTTAAGAGATCTGGTAGCCGTTATGACCTCAGATCCAATGATATTGTGCACCTTTCTGTCCCTCGTGTCCGGACCGAAAAAGGTAAAAAAGCATTCAGTTTCTCTGCCCCCTCTGCTTGGAATACCCTTCAATCTGAGCTGAAACTATCAGAACTGATTCCTTTGGGAGCATTTCGCACAACTCTCAAAAAACGTCAATGTAAATCTTTTGCACAGTGCTCATGTTCCTAATTTGCTACTGTATTTATCACTGCTGCACTTTATACTGCTTATTTATGCTACCTATTTATACCGCCTATTCACTTGCACTTTAGTACTTTTAATATGTTGGACTTTTCGCTGCCTGTTTATTGTTATTGTTCGTCTGTCTTGTAACTTTTGACGTGTGCTGCTGCCTTCTTGGCCAGGTCACCCTTGTAAAAGAGGTCTCGATCTCAATGGGTTTTTTATCTGGTTAAATAAAGGTTAAATGAAATGAAATTTAGGAAACTGCATAATTTATATATTTTCAATGTATTAACCCTCCCGTTATGTTCGTTTCTCAGGAACACCAATCATTTCCGTGGGTCAATTTCAAAAGGGGAATGTTTAATGATCAAAAAGTGACACTTATGATTATCATGAGACTGATTTTTAAAACATTTTTTAACATTTTTTCTTATATAACAAAGTAACAAATAACAACAAACGTCATAACATCTGCATTCTTACACTTAACAGATGGAAAAAAAATACTTTGAACTATTTTCAATATATCTTTTTTCCCAATGGAAGTCATGGTTTTTCAGCAAAAAAATCTAGAAACTGTTTTTAGGGATTTTTTAAAAAACTTTGAAATGGGTCAATTTGACCCGCAACATAACAGGAGGGTTAAAATACTGTGTTTCCATGTCTGATCAATGTTAATAATTACAATAAATAATATTGGTAATTAATTTAATACCATGACTATGGAGGATATTACAGAGATTGTGGGTGCAAAGATGAATGTAAATTGAAGCGTATTATATACCATGGCCGTAGATAATACCTGATTGTAATTGGGCCAAGGCTATGCATTATTTATAGATAACTGCACTGCTGCTATCTGCTCTGACAGCAGCTTACTTACTGTTATTATCAGTGATGAATATGATCTGTTACTGTACTATTTCAAGTACAATATGAGCAGTGGGGCCTCCAGGGGCCACTGCCTTTGGCCCCTGCTGTGGCCCCTGTGTCAAATTAATAATAAAATGATCAATTTATAACAATGAACAATGGAACAATTCTAACCTTTTTGTTCAAACAATAGCTCATTGTACACAAAAGGAACCCAGAATGTGAACATTGTATAACAGTTTAACTCTATGGAGTTTTATAGGGCTATTTTGTCCATTTTTTAATCCCTTTCATGTCTTTATGTGTCTTTGTAAGTAATTTTGTGTCTTTTTTTGTCATTTGTGTCTTTTTTGTGTCTTTTTTTGGTAATTTTTTGGTAATTTTGTGTCTGTTGTTGTGTCTTTTTTAGTTATTTTGTGTCTTTTTTTTTGTCATTTCGTGTCTTTTTTGTCATTGGTGTCATTTATGTGTCTTTTTGTGTCTGTTTTAGTTATTTTGGGTCTTTTTTTTCGTCATTTTGGGTCTTTTTTTGTCATTTTTATGTCTTCTGTGGTTTTTTTTGTGTTATTTTGTCTTCTCATTTTGTGTCTTTTTTGGTCATTTTGTGTCTTTTTCAAGACATTCAAAGATTTTGAATGCTTAAATATCATCTTTGCCATTTTTTCATGTGCTAATGTGCCCCTCTGATTAAACAATGGTCCCTCCTTGGCCCCCACAGTAAAATTGGTCTAGAACCGCCACTGAATATGAGTCCAAGAAAACCCCATTTCAAAAAGCAGACTTTACTGCACAGCAATTTTGCTATCGAGCATGAAAATCTTTGAACCTCAACATCTCAAAACCACCTGGATAGAAAGTTATTAAAGGTCTATATACATGCAGCATCTCAAATATAAGTTCTCTGAACTAGTTGACAACCACTCATCCAAACAGCTCGACACTCCCCGCTGCTCTTCCTCTCAAACAAACAACTGCCATGACCTGCCTGAGTTGCATCACACAGCCAGGCTGCAGAAACTCCAGTAAAATAAACTTTACAGAGGTATTAATGTCCAAAAAGGCGTACGAGACACTTTCTTTGACATCACCACCACATTTATAGAGTAGAGCATGGATTTTATTTGCAAAGGTATTTTTCCAGCAGTAACGTTAGTGTTATTATTTAGTATTTGCACATGGCGAGTGGTGCTGTAGGCCTTTTCCACTTGCTGTGGAAGTTTGGTCGAGACATTGACGAGTGGTCAATGTGTCAATGAGACACTGACTGACCACATTTCTATTATAACATATCTTTATTTGGTAACACTTTACAATAACCATCATTTATAAATGGTAAACAGATTAATGTTTACTCATCATTTATAAACCGTATATAGACCATTTAGAATGGTAAATACATAATTTATTAATGTTTAACTAAATACATCTTTTATAAATGACAAATACATGGTATATGAATGTAAGTTTATAGTTACTTTACCATTAACAAACAATTACATTATAATTATAATAGTTTTAGTTGCACTCAATATAACATTTTTAACACCATATTAAGTATGTTTATGATTTTTAAATGATTCATATACCTTTAAGAAATTGGTTGAAAACATTTAAAGATTAAATATGTATAGCACTTTGTAAATGGTTAATAATTGGTCTATAAACCATCTATAAACATTACTTAGTTGGTTATTGGAAAGTGTCACCCTTTATTTTCTTCAAATCTATTCTATATTTCATATTACTATTTTATTATATTATTACGTATCTTTATTACTTCAAATTATTCTATATATTTCATATTTCTATTTATTTGTTGTATATTTAGTGTAGAGTAATTATTTTATTTTTTTTAACCTTTTATTTTATTTAGAGAATGATTTTCTATTTTATTCTTATACAGCACCAAATATAACAAATGCCTATTCATTTCCAAATTGGCATGTTAGTCGCTTGCTTTGACCACTGTGGTTATAAAGTAGGGCAGCGAGGTATTTTACCACATGACATGCTTGACTGAGTCCTGCTTACTTGTTTTGTTAATATTGTATTGAATGTGTCGTGTGAAAAAATTGCAAGAACTTTGACACTGCACTTCCTCTGGTCCCTCGCAGTAAATCTGCCAAGTGTGAAGTAAATTGGATGAGCAGCTCTTGAGATATGTGAAGGACACACACACAAACACACACACGGCTTCCTTGCTATGTATGAGTCAAAGCTGTTGATTGCACTGATACGCTATGCTAATGCTAATGCTGCAGACAGTGCGGGATTGCTGAGAGGATTAGCACCAAATATAAACAAAATAATCACAAGCCTCCAATAAACAGGTATGTGGTTTTCTCTCGCCAGGTATTACGCTTTCATCTTCTGCTGCTGTGTATTTTTTAAGGATTTTATTCTCCAGTCTCTAATACATGGAGAGAGAGTGTGCAGCTGCTCAATGATTGTCTTTATGGCAGTAATTATTCCCAAACATTTCTACACCAATCTATCAGCTGACAGAGGAATAGAAATTCAATGAATGGGAGTTATTCTCCAATAGTCTTTTATTAGTAAACTTCCATCTGTCTGCAATATAGTTGTTGTTGCAGTTATTGTTGGACTAGTATGTTTAATAAAAAAACACATATTGTTTGGTATACTTTGTGGCGGTGTACATTGTGTTTTTTGTTGTTGTATTCCATTATCTATGCAAAAATGTATAAGCTGAAATGCATGGCTTCATTAGAACATATGACCACAAACTATAGTCATTGTTCCTATACTCTTTAATAGGACCCACAGCAGTGTTTCCTGCACCGACACATCCTCATACGTACATGTTACAGTCGCAGTGTGGTTAACTAAGTTTAGGAAACAAAACAACATGATTAGACTTGAAGCTTGAACATTCATTCATTAATTCATTCATTATCCTTAACCGCTTATCCGCACTCTGGTCGCGGGGGGCTAGAGCCGATCCCAGCTGACATTGGGAGAGAGGCGGGGTTCACCCTGGACAGATCTCCAGATTATCACAGGGCTGACACTGAGGCCGTGTTCAGACTGCAGGTAAATCTGATTCAAATCAGATTCCTACTCAAATCCGATTTTTAGGGCTGACTGTCCACACTGTTTTTAGCAAGTGTCCAAATCGGATATGGCTCTGTTCAGACTGGGCCACATTATTGACTGATCTGACAGGTTGCTGTAGTAACGGCGTCAGAGCGTCTGACGTCATATAATTGCGACAGCGACAAGAACAACAACAACAAACATGATGGAGGCAGGTCACCTCAGTATATTGGCCTTATCACTGTCCAGTAGAGGTGCAGAACATCTGAGACGCACCAGGGGAGAAACCGGGCGGATGGACGCCCCCGTCTGGCCGCATGAGTCGGGCGTGGCTGCCGGTTGACACCTCGTCTCCGCGATGCCCGCGCTACGCGTAGAGTGACGTCATGGACAGTCAAAACCGATCTGAGTGTTTAGAGTGGTTCGAAACTACCTCCCGAAAGTGGTTTCGATCCAGATTTAATGTGATTTGTGACTGTTCAGACTTCAAAAGAGCCATCCAGTTCCAATCTGTATGGGCTAAAAATCGGATTTTGGCTGGCAGTCTGAACGAGGCCATAGAGACAGACAATCACACTCTCATTCACTCCTACAGGCAATTTAGAGTCACCAATTAAACCTAAGTGCATGTTTTTGGACTGTGTGGAAGCCAGAGAACCAGGTGAGAACCCACGCTGACATGGGGAGAACATGCAAACTCCACACAGAAGAGCCTCAGGCCGGAGTCAAACCGGCGACTCTCTAACCACTACACCACCGTGTAGCCCAAGCTTGAACATACTTTGCACATTTTGCAAATTTCTGTATTTTCGGCAATTGAATGGTAAACACTGTTCTGTAAACTACTCAGAAACCTAACACCTAATGTCAATATACCTGGGGAAGCCATCCTCTGAATGCCCCAGGTCTCTAGTTTGTGGTTGTAAAGTTTCATGAAGCTGTGAATATCCTAGAGGTCACAGCAGCTCATTTTATACACTGAACTCAAGTTTGAATAAGATTGGCTTGATTGAATCCAGAAGAGTCTTAGCTTTCCAGTGATACCAGGTTTATGTAATTTACAGGCTGTTAAGTGACTTCAGTCTGCAGAAATATTCAAATACAGTCGGTGTGTAGGTTTCGCATTAAACTACATGTTATCATCATATATAGTAGGCATGCATGTAAAGAGGAGACTTGTGGGTACACATAGAGCCCATTTTTTATTGACATATGTTGAACCAGCAATAGCCTCTGAAAGGGAAAAAACAACAACAACATTTACGCCACACAGACATGAAGCTTTAGGAAAAGATAGAAAAATAACACAATAATTTAACACTGGGGGGCATGGCTTGCCCTCATTGGGCCTTGTTGTCCTCGATACTCAGTATTGTCACTTCTGCCTGCGATTCCCTTATAATTACTGTGGCCACTAGAGGGCGCCACCTAAGAATAAATATGTGTTGTAATCAGCTACACAGATGACAGACAATGATGTGTTTTTTATTCATACAGTCTGCTCCACAGCCTCTAAACCGAAATCATTCCACTACTTTTTATTGTTCCATAGTCACTCATAATAATTGTGTGAAATGATAGTTCTCTCATTGTGTTAATATCAAGAGAATCCTGTTGGCTCTTGGTCTAATTGCCAAACCTGATTGCTCATCTCTCCCATCGCCCTCACAGGCCCTCCACCACATGGATTCATCATCGAGTGCAAGTATCTTATTTTTGAGAGAAAGTAAGCATCATGCCACTGGACTGTCAGACTGTAGCAGCAAATTATGGCTTTGTGAAATGACAGTGCTGTGGGTATTATTGTAATTAGGAGAGCAGATCAGTGAAGGCTGAATAGAGCCACAGAGAGCTCATCTAGTGTCTTGTTTGAGTCACACTGTTGATGACCTGTTGGATGAGCTAGAAGGGCAATTTATCCGTCAGAAATGGCTCGCTGTATTGGCCATCAACAATTATTGGCATGGTTGGTGGAGAGCCACGAGGGCTCCAGACTGTATGCAGAGATCCAGTGTTGTTTGTTCATGTAAAACGTTTTCTCTGTAATTGTTGCATTTGCAGATCCAACCAACAATCAACAACAATACGCTTGACAGATGTGCTTCCTCTGAGTGCAATGACTGCCTAATTACTGTTACTGCACCTGTCAGGCTTTTCACTCTTCCAGAGCCCATACACAGGTTTCAGTGGTAACAGTGGAACATTTACCATTTTGAAATATTTGTATCATGTAACCATCAATGTTGCTGCAGATTTTTACCAGCTCTAGGAACGGAAATCTTGTGAAAGCTGAAGAAAAAAGACCTGTTGATTTGACAATCACAGTTTGAAAAGTGTTCTGACATGCAGAGGACTGACCATAATCCAAAGCTTTTAACCATATCACAGCAGCTGCACTTGAGTTTCTAGTGAAGTATGAAATATCCTGGCCAAAAATAACTTTTTTCTTGTTCTTGCCAACTCGAGAACAAAGACAAATTTCTTGGAGTCAGATGAAGTCAAGAAACATAACAAGAGTAAGTGCCGTGGGTTCAGTTTGAGTCCATTAGGATGCAAGTGGTTGCGCGAGCGGTCAGTGCGATACTTATCATAGTCATCAGTGTAGATCAAGAGTGAAGGTGTTCAGTAAAGAGTTTGGTCTTCAGTCTCTTCATAGAGATTGAAGGACTCAGCAGATCGGATGGAGTTTGGAAGTTCGTTCCACCACCTATAGGGGCTCTACAGAGGAGAAGAGTCTGGTTTGAGACGTAGAGGCCTTCAGGTCTAGAGCCAGACGTCTTTCACCTGAAGAGCGTAGTGGACGGGAGGGTTCTGAACTAAAAAGCTAGTGCAGAGAGATGAGGAGCAGAGTGATTTGATTTGACTTTATTGTCCCCAAGGGGCAATTTGTTCTGCATTCAGTAGTTAAAAATGTCACACAACAAACTAATAATCATAGTAAATACAAAACACAGAACATAAAAACATTAAAGCATAAAAGCATTTGGGAGACATCATGGAATATAATAATTTACATTGCTTAAGAAAGACAAAGCTACTACCCTAGTTTGTTTAGGAAGGCAACAGCTGAGGGAACAAATGATTTTAGATATCTGTTTGTTTTGGCCCTCTTCCTGTAAGTATATCTCCTTCCTAATGACAGGAGTCGAAACTCTGCATGTAGAGGATGTAGGAGGTTTGACAGTATGGCCTTTGCCTTCCCAGTGGCTCTGACTTGGTAAATATTGCCAATGTGTTCCAGGTCAAGGCCAATGATCTTTTGACATAACAGAACAATTTTTCAATTTTTCCAGTGATCTCCTGGGCTGGTTGAAGACCAGACGCGTTGTGTTCTGGATCATCTGCAGAGGCTGCTGGTGCAGCAGGAAGACCTGCCAGTAGAGAGTTGCAGTAGTCTAAACGTGATGTCACAAGGGCCTGAACCAGGAGTTGTGTGAATTGCTCGGTCAGTTAGGGTCTAATTTTTGATGATATGCAAATGAAGCCTCATGAACCATTTTGTTTATTTCCTGCACCCCATAAATGGTGCTGTGGCTTTTAACCCTTTATCAGGCGAAGAACCATATTTGGTAACTTCAGTGGATATCCAAAATGGTAATATGACGAGAAAAAGGATGCAAAGGTTTACTAGATTAAAGTGGAAAATCTACAAGAAAAAAAGTCGCAGATTTACGAGAAAAAAAGTGGGGGAAAAAGCAACTTTTTTCTTGCAGATTCACCACTTTAAATCTCATAAATCTGTGCATTTTTTTCCTTGTAGATTTTTCACTTTAATCTCGTAAATTTTTTTCCTCAAAAATATTACCCCCTCTACACACTCCACAGTCCACATTCTGGCTGTATGTAATATCCTCCAATATTCTCTAGGGTTGAAATTTGGAATTTGCAAGTATTTCAATGAGTGTCCTATTAAGGGTTAAGAAAAAGGCTCAAGAAATGATAATTGAGTGTGCTTTCACCCCTTTGTTGTACAGAGAGCGCCAACTAGTGGGTTTAGAAAATAAGGAAAATGGTTCACAAAGCTTCATTGGCACAACACTACTGATATTCCTGATGTTGTAAAGGGCGAATCAACACAATCGGGCTATTGTGGCCAGTTGGTCTTCAGTCATGACACCAAAGTACCGTGCAGAGCTTCTGGGCACAAGTTGCATGGATCCATGACCAAAATAAAAGCAACAAAGTATGAATATTATTCACATCTGCCTCTGCTCTTTGAAATTTCTACTACTAAGGAAAGTAAAATTGGATTTTCCAACTGGAAATGTAAAATGTTAATGAAACGATCCATCAGAGTTGAAGGCTTGGTGAATTAGTCATTTGATATCGGCTGCAGAAGTGTTTCCAGAGACAGAACCAGGTTCTGCTGTAAAGCTTGTGAAGTCCATATCTGTCATTAGTTTATTATTATGGAGTCATCACCTGTACAGAATGAAATCCATCAGGTCGGAAGAATGATGGCAATACAGCGTGATAATAGTAATTCAGTTCACTGTATGAGAATATTAATCTTGTGTGGGTGAGAGCCACTCTAGAGCTGATATTAAAACTCAGACATGACACTGTGACTGAATCATAACGTTAAACTTATGGAATCTGGTGCATTAGTGTTTAATACAAAAAAAAATATCATATGAATAAATTCATATAAATGAGAGGACAATCTGTAGGATAATAAGTTATTCTAACTCCACTGATTATTGAACATGAAACATAATTTAATCAAGAGAAATGTGCCGTATGTGGTGGAATTCAATGAAAAAGATTCCTTTGTGAGAAATTAAAAGCATTTAAAAACCTGCTTGACTTTAAGTTTTTTTAATACAAGGTAATATGTTGAACAAACAAATAGTTTTTTAGAGAGAGTTTGTTAGTTTTTATATTTGAATATGCTTAGTTTTAGTTTAGTTTTTTATTAGTTTTAGTTTTTTGTAACTAACATGCAATAATAATTAATCAAGTTTGTTTTATTTCTTCACATTAATAGTGATATACAAACACAATATATTGTGCTAATTTTTATGTTATGGACATATACACTCACCGGACACTTTTTGTAGATTTGTGGTGCCCCGTCTGAGGCATAGCACAGTTGGAAATTGTTCGTAATTGTGCAATATTAATATCAACATTTTAACCCATAAGAACCAATGGTGACATCCATGTAACAAACACTTTAAATCTTCTATAATCTCCCATATTCAGCTTTATGCTTCATCTTAACTCATTAAATCTCTAAGCAACGTATACTCAACACCCTGGTGTGGGGGTCATGTGACTTTGACAAGAAGTGACTTCTCCAAAATGTCGCTGTGACTGGAAACAGAAATGTGAAAAATTTCAAAAAGCTTATTTTTTGTTACGAGGCTAAGTTTAAACCCATTTAACAATTCTACTCCGTTAATAGGATGTCCTGTATTGCATTGAAATTGTTCTGACCATATTTCCTGAACAAATTAAAGTCAAAATTTTGATATATGTTATGGAGATGCAAAATAAAAAGGCAAATTTGTGTCTCTGTATCAGAAAATGTGTCTAGTTTTTTTCCATTTTTAAAATAAGAAATATCATAAACATAAATACAATAAACACACAATGTAACGTATATGTCACATCACAGATCTTTGACATTTAGGGGTAGTATTTTTTTTTTTAAATATCAGAAATGTGTTCTATGTGGTTCACTTATAGAACACATACTTTAAGGATAACTGGGTCTGGGTTCCTATGGGTTAATTTTGGTCCACAACAAAATTTTTATTCCAATTCTAGACTTGCTAGAAGTATTTCCAGAGAGCATTTATTATGTATACCTGTTCAACTGCTGGTTTACACAGATATCTAATCAGCCAATCACATGGCAGCGACTCAATGCATTAATGCCTGTAGACGAGCTGCTGGAGTTCAAACCAGCATCAGGATGGGAAAATGTGATTTTAGTGACTTTGAGCGTGGCATGGTTGTTGGTCTGAGTGTTTAAACTGCTGATCCAATAACCACCTCTCGAGTTTACAGAGAATGGTGTGAAAAAGAGAAAATATCCTGTAAGCCTGGAGGTCAGAGGTCAGACTGGTTCAACAGTAACTCCCACTGGTTACATCCAAGGTCTGAACACACAACATGACCAACCTTGAAGCAGATGAGCTGCAGCAACAGAAGACCACATACAAACATACAAACATATAAATATTTGTATATATATGCATCGAGTCCACAGACAGTTTTAAGAGAAAACTTAAAACATACACTACCGGTCAAAAGTTTTAGAACACACCAATTTTTCAATTTTTTTATTGAAAATCAAGCAGTTCAAGTCAAATCAACAGCTTGAAAGGGTACAAAGGTAAGTGGTGAACTGCCAGAGGTAAATAAAAAAAGGTAAAATATAACGTACATTTCAGAATTATACAAGTAGGCCTTTTTTCAGGGAACAAGAAATGGGTAAACAACTTAACTCTATGGAGTCTTGGGCTATTTTGTCCATTTTTGAATTCTTTTCATGTCTTTGTAAGTCATTTTGTGTCTTTTTTTAGTCATTTTGTGTCTTTTTTTGGTCATTTTGTGTCTTTTTTTAGTCCTTTAGTTCAACATAAAATGTGATTTTGAATCTTTTTTTTACTTTCAAAACACTATCATGCTCAATAAATAATTTTAAATGTTGCAAATGTGCATTAATTTCAGAGTACACTGAGACATTAAACTGCATCATTTCAATTAAATTCTGGAAAAAAAAAGTTGGTGTGTTCTAAAACTTTTGACCAGTAGTGTATCTCTTTAGGCAAGCCTTCCCCTGATGTTGATGTTTCCTGGGCATATGTGAAGTTACATGTTCTTGTGCTATTGTGTGTTTTTTCTATCAACTCTATATTTTACTGCATTTTATCCCTGTTGTAAAGCACTTTGTGATTGTATCTATGAAAAGTGCTCTATGAATAAATTTTACTTACTTACTTACTTACTTACTTATGTGTATATAATAACATTTATGGACATCTGCTAACTGTTATGTGTGCATCGATTTTTTTCTTATTTCTTTTCATTTCATTGTTTTTTTTTTAATTATTATTATTTTTTTATTGGTGAAATGACGTAACAAACAAGGTGACATGAGAGACAAATACACTCCACCATGTGGACCACAAGTACAGACAGCAGACATACAGCGCAAACAACAACAAAGAAAAACGTAAATGATAAACGATTTGCACAGAGGCATCACAGGTGTGTGTGCATGTGTGTGTGTGTGTGTGTGTATGTAAATGAGGGGCAGATGCTATGACATATATATAAATATATATAACATGGCTCACTTATATGTATAACACAATGAAAATAAATAGGTTAACAAAGCAAGAAGCGCTAACGCGAGAAGAGAGGGAAGAAAGAGAGCAAACAAATAAACAAGAATAAATAAAATAACTAATTAAATAAATAAAATAAAATAAAAAATAAAAAATAATAATATTTAAAAAAGTATATATATTATAAAATTAGAAATATATATAATTATCATTACTTTTAAATATTATTATTATTTTTTTTTTAAATGAAATGAAATGTGAATATATATACACCTGGATGGACTCATCCATCCTTTTTAGTTTTTTTTTAATTATTTGCCAAATACATATATATATATATATATATATATATGTTTTAAGTTTTCTCTTTTATATATATATACATTTCATTTCCTTGTTAATTTAATGTTTTATCTGCATCTTATTTACCTAAAATCCATTTGGCTGTGGCTTATTAATGTAATGGAGCCACCTGCAGTGGCAACATGATTCTCAGCTCCTCACATGATTGTTATTCAAGTTCTGCTGCCTAATATTTCTCTTCCCATCTGCACTCTTTTCTGTTGTGTACAGAAATTGATGCGAGCACCTGTTTTCCCTGTATGAAAGAGAGACTGCAGTTAAATTATAAATGCACACGTGTCAGTATCAGCACCTAACTGTCTTTTTGTCACGCTCCTGTCCGCAGGGTAATCGCACACTCCTGCCGGTGGCCGTGAAGATTTGGACAGGTAATCCAGTTTCCCAGCCACGCATTTCATGCAGGCTACCACCTGAGTGCCTGCGGTGAAAGGATGAGAAGGCTTAAAATCTCATTTGGAGTCCATTGCACGGGCGAGGTGAGCAAACCCCAGAAACGATGACCCATGAAATCAAGGTGCGGACAACTGCCTCCACCAGGCCCCATCCTCATTACAACATCTTGCAAAGCAGGGAAGAAAGGGTCACAGAGGCTCCGAGGCTGAGGAGACGGAAAATTCAACCTTGGAAAAGTATACTAGGACATATATGCAGGAAATACACCACTGGGACTTGGTCTGGGGGTATCACAGTATTCACAGTGTGAAGTTAGATGCAGTGGTGGTTCTACACAGGGGCCTCCAGGGGCCACTGCCCCTGTGAAGAAGCCTTTGGCCCCTGCTGTGGCCCCTGTGTCAAATTAATAATAAAATGATCAATTTATAACAATGAACAATGGAACAATTCTAACATTTTTGTTCAAACAATATCTCATTGTACACAAAAGGAACCCAGAATGTGTACATTGTATAACAGTTTAACTCTATGGAGTCTTATAGGGCTATTTGGTCCATTTTTTAATCCCTTTCATGTCTTTATGTGTCTTTGTAAGTCATTTTGTGTCTTTTTTGTCATTTGTGTCTTTTTTGTGTAATTTTGTGTCTGTTGTTGTGTCTTTTTTAGTTATTTTGTGTCTTTTTTTGTCATTTTGTGTCTTTTTTGTCATTGGTGTCATTTATGTGTCTTTTTTGTGTCTGTTTTAGTTATTTTGGGTCTTTTTTTCGTCATTTTGGGTCTTTTTTTGTCATTTTTATGTCTTCTGTGGTTTTTTTTTGTTATTTTGTCTTCTCATTTTGGGTCTTTTTTGGTCATTTTGTGTCTTTTTTGTCATTTGTGTCTTTTTTGGGTAATTTTGTGTCTGTTGTTGTGTCTTTTTTAGTTATTTTGTGTCTTTTTTTGTCATTTTGTGTCTTTTTTGTCATTGGTGTCATTTATGTGTCTTTTTTGTGTCTGTTTTAGTTATTTTGGGTCTTTTTTTCGTCATTTTGGGTCTTTTTTTGACATTTTTATGTCTTCTGTGGGTTTTTTTTGTTATTTTGTCTTCTCATTTTGTGTCTTTTTTGGTCATTTTGTGTCTTTTTCAAGACATTCAAAGATTTTGAATGCTTAAATATCATCTTTGCCATTTTTTCATGTGCTAATGTGCCCCTCTGATTAAACACTGACCCCTCCTTGGCCCCCACAATAAAATTGGTCTAGAACCGCCACTGGTTAGATGAAAGGGGATGTTTTTGATTTAGTCTCTGCATGTACAGAAAAAGCCAGGTAATCAGACATTGTTAAGCCAGCTTAAAAAATGCAAATTACCGGCTTTTGGTTTCATAACAAAGAGTAAATAGGGACAAGTCTTTGTGTCCCACTGAGCTGTGATGGACTCTGTGAGATGAAGAAGCAATTTCCCCTTCAAAGCAAATTGAACAGAATTGATTCCGTCCCATCCTCTGCGAGAGCGAAGCTTCAAAGGGAATGTTTCTCCGAGGCCCCGTAACCAGTGTCGTCGCACTGAAGCAAAGCAAATCCCCTGTGTTGTGTGTGTGATCCAATGAACGTGCAGTTAATTCATTCCTCTAAAAGACAATTAGTCTGTTCAATCAAATCCTTTGGGCATGTTTGAATTTGGATAAGTCCAATTTCCCACTAAAGCTAATGATTAATGGCATTGATTAACCACTGTGTTCATAAATAGGATTCCTGGTCGACACACACGGCCGGCCCGTCTTCTCCTCCTTCATCCGGCAGTTTTGCTCATGCATAATGATTTACACCACAAACAGCATTTTGGTTTATTAATACCACTCATTATGATGTAGGCTTATTAAACTTTAATGCCAATCACAATGCATATGCATGAATTTGAATTTGAACATTTTTGCATTTTTATTTACATATCAAATGGTTCAAAAACACTGTGAACAGTTTCTCTATAAGATCAGCTCAAAGTTCAAGCAACCTGGTCTCACAGGAATCCGTGAAATAGCCACGGATTTGCTTAACTCAAAATCCGTGGAATAGCCACAGAATCACTCAGATTTCCATGAAACTGACACGGATTTCGCTACAATGCAAGTTAATGACTTAACATATTTTTCTGGCAAGATCTTCACCACAAAGTGATTATGTACATTCACTGAGTGAATATTTAGAAAATAAAACATATATTTCTAGCTAGAAATGTGATCAAAGTCCATTTTTATGCAGAAACTAAGTCAAAATATTGATTTTTTTCACTAAAAATGAGAGAACTGTCCGCCATGTTTTTTGTTCTGACCGCCGGGACCTTGAAAGTCACGTGACTTGGAACAAACCAATAGGAAAAAATATCCATGGAATAGCAGCAAAATCTGTGTCAGTTTCACGGAAATTTGAGTGATTCCGTGGCTATTCCACAGATTTTGAGTTAAGCGAATCCGTGTCTATTTCAGGGATTTCTGTGAGACCAGGTTGGTTCAAGGCATTTGAGAAAAAGAAGAAGCCCTCATGCATCCTTTGGGACAATTTTGGTGTTTTTCTTTTTTAATTTTTTTGATTATTTTGGCTTTGGTAATCAATATGAATTCATATGGATTCGCAAGGGTGCAAGTTTACCTATTAAATTTTCGAAGTTCAACCTCGGCTCCTATAATATGTCAGAAATAAACCGTAAAGCCAAAATACAGACACATTTTTTATCACAAACCCATTCGCTGTATGGAACGCTGCATCAAAGTCAGTGTTGGAAGAAGTATTCAGATCCTTTACTTCAGTAAAAGCACTTATACCACACTGTGAAACTACTCCACTACAGTAAAAGTCAAAATGTACTTAAAGTATCAAAAGTAAAAGTACTCGTTATGTAGAATGGACACACTCAGATTGTTTTTATATATTCCAAATATATTATTGTATTTTCATTATTATTGATGAATTTCATCTTTACTTTATATACATTTATGGGGTTTAATTTAAAAAAATGTATGATAATTTTAAAAGTAACTAAAGCTGTCTTAGCTAAATATAGTGGAGTAAAAAGTACAATATTTGCCTCTAAATATAGTGAAGTAGAAGTATAAAGTTACATAAAATGGAAGTACTCAAGTAAAGTACAAGTACCTAAAAATTGTGCTTAAGTACAGAACTTAAGTTAATGTACTTAGTTACTTTCCACCACTGATCAAAGTCACTGTTGTTGCTAATCATAGACTATAACATGTAGTATACAGTCAATAATTCACAGTTTTGTCAGCGACATTATGTAAACAAGCTGCCATTTAAAAACTTAAAATTGTCACTGAATGAATATTGATCATTATGATCAGAAAATATCTTGTTAAAAGAATATATAAT
This sequence comes from Centropristis striata, assembly GCF_030273125.1. Taxonomy (NCBI): domain Eukaryota; kingdom Metazoa; phylum Chordata; class Actinopteri; order Perciformes; family Serranidae; genus Centropristis; species Centropristis striata. Next base: position 34,552,732 of record NC_081526.1, on the reverse strand, counting down.
GGGAAATAATATTAAACATACATTTTTAATAGGGTACATTTTTCTTCACTAAAGTAGCAAGTTTTTTTTATTATTATTTTCAATTAGAAAATAGAATCATACATAATATAAAATGCATCAAAACTCGACTGTGAATATATATATATATATAGCTCAGTGAAAGTGGATTTTTTTTTCTTTACTTGGTAAATCTTAAAAATCTGACATATAAAAAGATTTAGTATCCAGGAAATACTTCAACTGTTGTTTTGTTTTTAATATCAACAGGGTTATTGTGTAAACAAACTGACATTTAAAGGCTTGAAATTGTAAAAAAAAAAGGAATGATTATTTGGTAGTTATGATTCATACTTATGTAGGTGAAAGAGGAAAATAATAAATAATGTCATCTTATTGCAGCTCTTTTGTGCAGTAATGTTTGTTTGCCACGCTGAGGTACCGAGAGGAAACGTCTTAAAGGGATTCACAATGGTAAGTATTCAGGGCTGCCACGGTTCACAGCTAAGACGCCATTCTTTAGGCTCCATATACGCAAAAACAGAATCACACAGTGGTTTTTCTGAGGAGAAAGATACAAAAGACCAAGATATAAAAAGCAAGAGACTGAAAAGAATGGAACAAAAGCGAGATCCAATGGGACAACAGCTCCATTTCCAGGAGAAGGGAATTATTTTTATTCCTTATTTTTGTATGAGATTGAAGAAAACATTTGGCAAATTGCTGCAATAGCCTTCACTGTTTGAACTAGAGCTGAATGAGATGTTCTCAAACAAGAATATGATTTTTTTGTTGACTGGAGATGAATAAAAAAATTTTTTTAATGCATATTAGAATAAAGGTTGGCCATCGTCTCAAGTTTGTTTTCCAGTAGATTTTTGCAAGGCCACCACTATGTGCATGCAATAAAATTACCAGGCATCTTTTTATGGCTCTCAGGTATCAGCAGATTAAAGGATCTGAAAGGCTACAAGTAATACTATGTTCAATGAATGGACATCAATACAAGAAACTCTTCATTCTATATGTCCATTAGCCCGAAGCGTCTGCATGTTTCTTCTTTATTTATCGAGAAGCTCTCAGGAATTTAATGCTCAGCTCTCAGTGTGAAGAGGAGGCAGGCAGGCATTCATTTAGTTGGTTGAATCCAGTTTCCGCCTGCAGGTATACTGGGAATCTATTAGCCCCATCCACCACTCGCTGTCATCCAGCACTGTGCATACGATGGTGCTTTGTAGTGATGAACAAAGCCTGCAGGTCACTGAAAGAGCCTATTGTGTGAAGCATGCATGCTCAGTCATGCACATCACCTGTTGCACTCAGCATATGGCCATCTGAAGGAGGAAATATTAGTTATTGAAGAGTGATAGCAATGCATCTCACTATGTTTAATTGAATGCACTAACAACACTGAGAAGAGGGGGGTCGTGCTGAGGGGTGCAGATACACACATCTGCAGATAGATAGATAGAGAAATAGATAGATAGATAGTTAGATAGATAGATAGATAGATAGATAGATAGATAGATAGATAGATGATAGATGGATAGATAGATAGATAGATAGATAGATAGATAGATAGATAGATAGATAGATAGATAGATAGATAGATGGATAGATAGATAGATAGATAGATGGATAGTTAGATGGATAGTTAGTTAGTTAGATGGATGGATGGATGGATGGATGGTTGGTTGGTTGGTTGGTTGGTTGGATGGATGGATGGATGGATGGATGGATGGTTGGTTGGTTGGTTGGTTGGATGGATGGATGGATGGATGGATGGATATATATATATATATATATATATATATATATATATATATATAAATAAATAAATAAAGGGAAACAATCAAGGTGTAGTCCAGGGGACGGCAACCTTTACTAACAAAAGAGTTATTGTTGGACAAAAAAAGAGAAATAATGTCGATGTAACAGCCTACTAAGTCTAAATTAGCCTACCAACATTACTAATAAGGAATAATGAGCATTTATTAATATTATTTTGTCAGAATGCAGCGAGGAGCCAAGTGAGCCAAATGAGAGGCTGGACACCAAAGAAGTATCTCAGAAGATCTGGAATCGAAAGCTAGTCTAGCTAGAGAAACTCAAAACTAGACTTGAAGTTGGAAAAATGTAGATGTTAAGGCACCAGGCTGTAGATGTTTTAATACCGTTTATAGGGAAAACTGTTCATGTCGTATGATTTTTTTTTGTCCCAGCCATAGGGAGCCACTGCAGATGGCCTAAAGAGCCACATGTGTCTCCGAAGCCACAGGCTGCCTACCCCTGGTATAGTGCAATAAGAGCCATTAGTGCAGCAATAAGTGCTAGTGACAATTCTTTAAGGAGTGGAATTGCCTTTGGTCACCTCCCTACTGTTACCTCCACCATCAGGGCCTCGCACTACCCAAGGTGGTTGTGATAAATGCAAATTTTTTTTCCATGTAGCTGTGGAGAAGTTAAAACCCTGATTATTCATGATGCAATAATTTGCTAATCCTTTGTGACACATATTCAATTAAATTTTTTTTTAAAGACAGTATATGCAATGGTTAAACTGATACACTTCTGTTTTTGTAAATATACACTCTGAATTCTGAATTTGATGCAATCTGACTTCACACACTGTAAAAAAAAATCTGTTTAATTTACGGTAAAATACCGGCAGCTGTGGTTGCCAGAACTTCACCGTAAAAAATACAGTGAGTGTATGTAAATGTAAATATCAGCAAAAACTGTAATTTACACTGAATAATCCCATTACTTTTAGGATAATTGTGTCATTATGGTATTTCTCCATTAATTTTACATAAAAATGTTATATTTTTATATTAGCACAACTCTGTGTTTTCTACAGTTTATGACAGCAGAATTTAAAGTTGTATACTATTCTTTGATTAACAGTAATTAAAAGTATCTACTACGGTGATGTACAATGTTTAATTTTACCACCGATTTCTGATGCAATTTGACAGTGTTTTACTGTAATTTCTACAAACATTTTTACAGTGCAGCCTCCCAACTTCTTTGGAATTAGGGTTCATTCTCTTCATCCCAGCTGACATTGGGCAATTGTTGGGGTTTCAGAGAGAACCCACACTGACCCAGGGAGAACATGCAAACTCCACACAGAAGAGCTGCAAGCCAGAATCCAACCTGCAGCCCTTTGCTCGTGCAAACCACTATCCCATGTAGCTCCAGTTGTACTTTCCAAATGTTACGTTTCAAGGAACTAAGAAATACAATTCTTGTTTTCAGCTTGACTGCAGTGCATTGCTGAATCTCAGCATTTTTGAACTGCAAAAATGTTCATTATCACTATTCTGAACGGCTATGTTCTCGTTTCTTCCAACAATGCAACAGAAAAAACACTGCAAACAACTCTACCAGCAGTGGGAAGCAAACACTGATCTTATAATGATGTGTTGAAAATGGCAATCATGATGATTAAAACAGCGATGGTGACATACTGTAATGCAGCGTGTCAGCACGGCAGTCGCTACGTGTCAACAACATGTTGAAAACAGATCTCGTCATGAATCACACTCCAAAAGTTTCTAGAAATCTAGATTGAAATCTTTATTGTTCAGGTACTCTCATGTGTTCTGACTTGGCTTCATCACAAACTGAAAATGTCACATGGCAATCATTTTTAATGGCTCTGATATACTGAAAGTCTGATCCATGCACAAACAAGCAAATACAAGATTCATACACACTGAAACTGCAGCAGTACACACATCTATACACACTCGCATCACTCATTCAGTCTATTTCTCATTTCATAAATGTACAGACTGCATCACAGCTCTGAGATCTCATGCACCAAAATGGTTTATGCGTCGCTTAATACTAGACATTGGAGACATTCTAGCCATGAATTGTGCAATAAAGATACATTTGACTTCAATTTGGCAATTTACAGATGAGTGGAAGTAGATAGAGATATGGAAAAAATAAAGATAACAGTTTTAGCAGCCCAGCCACCAGCAAGAGCAATGTTGGCATTATTACTTTCTAACCACTGAAAAGTCTGTCTGCAGTGCTAATGTTGAAGCCACATTGGGCCACCATTGGGTCCAAGCACCAACCAATCTAAGCTGGGAGACCAGTGTTTGCATCCTGCTGTTGGAAGTTTTGGCCAAATATTGTTCAGGTACTCTCATGTGTTCTGACTTGGCTTCATCACAAACTGAAAATGTCACATGGCAATCATTTTTAATGGCTCTGATATACTGAAAGTCTGATCCATGCACAAACAAGCAAATACAAGATACATACACACTGACACTGCAGCAGTACACACATCTATACACACTCGCATCACCTATTCAGGCATGACAGATTAAAGTGAACCTGAAGCTGTTGATTTAGTCATAATACACACGCCCCTTTGCATGAAATCAACCCCATGCATTTAACCAAGCTCCCTGCACAGCCTATTAATTCACCTGCCAATACGCGTCTAGTCTGCACATGGGAAGTAATTACGGGAAAGTCTGAACATGTACAAGCGACACGTTAAGTTCTTGTTTCTGCATATAATCAGCTGACCTTAATTAGCAGCGTGTAGCCTGCTTCCAGTACAAGCATCAACCCTCCAGTTTATAGCTTAAAGGCTTACTGTAAACACACTTGAATATGCTGCAATGCAGAGCTGAATGACAACAGCGTGCAGAAAATGAATACAAATAGAGAGCATTATCTGTGTGGTGTAAGACCTCGTTCTCTATGTAGACATTGATATGCAGCCTCAGAGACTGGTAAGGCGAAAAGCGAGTCAAGAAGCAACGGGCAAGTTTGGTGTACAACATCCCTCTAATGAACCCCCCAGATAACAAGATAACAATGCATGATGGGAAACAGATGTGCTGCAATTGTTCAATTAACCGCCAGTCTTTTCATGCAGAGGGTGCCTGAATATCTCGACATGCTCAGCCAGAGCTATCTGCAGAGCCGGACCCGGGGAGACACGCATACAACACGAAGAGGACAAAAGAGGAAAACAAAAAGGATGAAAGACAGTTTTTTTCTTAGACAAAGAAGAAAAGCTGAGACGCCATGACACCCGAGGGCTGCACAAGTGTAATTTATCAGCTAGCGAAGGCCACTGCAGACACATTTACTCACTGTGTCATGAAGAAACATATTTCTCCCCTGCCTGTGGAATCACCTCATATCAGCGCCTTTCCCCTGAAACCGAGAGTGTTCCTCAGCACTGTAATAAGATTGTGTCCTGTATGCCATACCAGGCAGGATTAGGGTATTTTTCAATGTTAAATTCCATTATTGATGCACACGGTGTCAGGAATAGTGAATTAGTTGAGCTGGAATTGGGTAGACTTCAATTCTTCTCCACTGTTCCTAAGCTGTGCCATTCTAATGGCTTTTACGACCAAAGCGTGAGAGTTACATTCAGTCTATTTCTCATTTCATAAATGTACAGACTGCATCACAGCTCTGAGATCTCATGCACCAAAATGGTTTATGCGTCGCTTAATACTAGACATTGGAGACATTCGAGCCATGAATTGTGCAATAAAGATACATTTGACTTCAATTTGGCAATTTACAGATGAGTGGAAGTAGATAGAGATATGGAAAAAAATAAAGATAACAGTTTTAGCAGCCCAGTCACCAGCAAGAGCAATGTTGGCATTATAACTTTCTACAAACCACAGAAAAGTCTGTCTGCAGTGCTAATGTTGGGCCACCATTGGGTCCAAGCACCAACCAATCTAAGCTGGGAGACCAGTGTTTGTATCCTGCTGTTGGAAGTTTTGGCCAATAAGCCTTTCTGTGTCTGTATTCCTTGTAAGTAAGCTCACAGTTAGCTGTGAATGCTACCACTAGGTGACCTAATGTTAGCTGTGATAATCACACAATAACACAAACAAACTAACTGAACGTGATGGCAGTTATGCTAGACCAGCCACTCTTTTGTTCTGACAATAGAAAATAATAGTGGGTGTAGTTTTTCAAACCAGTACATGCACAGAATGGATTGGGAGAAAGAAATAGGCGACATCAGCCAATGCTAGCAGTAGCTAGCTTGGTTAGTGTTACATACCAAGAAAAGCCAGAGGCCTGGCTGTGTATGTTTCTGCATCTCCCCCTCCTTTCTGTTTCCTTCCCAGGTGCTAATGACCTGATTGGATCCACCTGGGAGTAGGAGATGTTTTTTTACCTGACATGTTTCGACTGACAACTTCAGTCTTCTTCAGAGGTGTCAGCTGATCGCTGTGACGTGTCTTTTTGTGGAAGTAATCAAACTGTTCATCATTCAACATATTTGTGGTTCAAAAATGGCAGCATATCTGGTTTGTAGTAACGTGCACACTGCAAAATAAGAAAAGTTGGGTGAACTCAAAATTTCAAGGCAACAAACTTCGATAAAATTTTAAGTTGGACAATTAAACTAAATATTTGTAAGTATAAATATAAGCAAATATAAGTTTTGTTTTAGAGTCTGCTCAACTCTGAATTCAGATTTTTGTCAACTTAACTGTAAGTTGTACTTACTTATAATTTTACATTGTAATAACTTTTAATCCTTCTGCTAACTTCTGCAATGTGTTGAATTTGCACGATTGTAACGCTGCTATGAATGTCAGCTAATGTTGCGACCACAATGTTGAGTTAGCATTGATACGCTAGTGGCTACTCTTGTAGCTGTAACAAGCAGCGCCGCTAGCATCAGTTAGCCGCTAGCATCCGTTAGACGCTAGCGTCAGTTAGCCGCTAGCTTTCGCTAATGACCGAATTTCACAACAAAGAAATAAGAGTTAGCAGAACTATTGTCCCTTGTTGTGAACCCCAACTTCAAGATATAAGTAACAACAACTCACAAACTTGTTTTTGAGCAGACAACTGGCCTCATTTGTTGTGCTAACTAACATTATTGCCCTAAATGTCAGTAATTTATATTTCCAAGTTTTACCAAGTTAAATCACTGTTTTAGGCCAAAAAATACAAGTTGGCTTTTTTGCAGTGCAACGCAAACATTTATTCTGGCGACTGGCTTGGGTAACAACATTACTAAATGATCCAAAAGTCATGCTGACATTTGGTGGGATGAATCATAATTTCTATCATGTGCTGTGTCATTATTGTGGGACCTGTGGTCAACATCATATTCTAGAGGCTTCTCTGTCATGTCTGCCATTAGACCACGTTGTGATGGTCATGAATATGAACTGGACACGCTGTCAAGTTAAAATCCACTTGTTTCCATTATCTGCCACCGCAACATGAAGAAACAGAACTACAATTGCACCCAAGGCTTTCAATTACCATCCTTTCACAAGCACATCTATAACTTTCAAGCCTTCTTAAGTGCCTCATTATTCACTGTGTGTGTGCACATGTAGTGGAATCGCTCCAGTGACACAAATGTTCATGGCTATGAAACTCATAATCCACAGCATGAAATCATACACTGAAGAATACTAGGTGAAGGTTTATCTTTTCCATTGTCACTGAATTAAAGAGAAGATTTCCCTATCTGTTTATGTCTCTGTTCAACCAATAGACAGACAAAAAGTAAGAGTGGTTTCTAACAAAATCAGGCACATGTACTTTTTCACCCAGTATTCAGTGGTCATGCAAATGTTGTGCCTTCAAAGCATCAAATGGATTTAAAATGTGCATATAATTAATTATGAACTATAATTCCACATCCTCATACTGTTCTTTTAATGCCTCTCTCTTTTTATTGTTATTAACAGTCACCACAGCAGCCTTTTAACTCTCAGACAGAACAGTCAGAAACTGGAAACTGGAATAATCTTAAATTCCATTCATTCAAAATTCTATTCTGCATTTATTATTATCTTGACTGCTAGAAACCAGTTTCCCTGAGAGATGGAGCGGGTCAGTGGGACCGGCAGGTTGATGAAGCACCACTCACAGTAACTTTACAATTTACAGAAACATTACATGCTATAATCCACCTTCTGTAACTCTCCATTTCTCTTTCACACTCAATTCATTTGTGTAGTAAATGAAGCAGCCTGTGAGTGTTCTGTTGGCGTCCAGTTGTGCAAACAGAATGGGCATTTTTATCCTGTAGCATCCATAATGACATGAATCTGTCAATCATTGCTTTAAAAATGTGTTTAGTAATTCGAGCCACTAAAGCTCTAAATAAGAAAACTGAAAAGAGCCTCAGGTGACTCCTGCATTTTTATCTAACCCTGAGGCCCCATGATGTCGTCAATTTTATTTTATGACTTTCATTATTTCACTTCATATTCTGCCAACATGGTGTTTATACTCTAAACTCTACTTGACTAAATGTATGTCTAATCAAACTAAACTACTAATCACTACATACTTCAAACCTCTGATATGGAAGATAAAGGGAATGTTAAAAAAAAAGAAGAAATATTTATTGTTATTATTTTTATAATTTGTATCATCATAAAATATTAGGTTCTCTCCGGGTCCTCGAGTTCAGCTATTCTCAACCTTGGGGTCGGGACCCCAATTGGGGTCACGAGATGATTTCTGGGGGTCACCAAATCATTTTGGAAGTCAGCTCTGTCTCCACTGTGTTAAAGTGTTCATGTGTTAATGTGTTTTAGTCTTTTTGGTCACTTAATGTCTTTTTTTGTGTGTTTTTTTGTCATTTTGTGTGTGTTTTTTTGTCATTTTGTGTCTTTCTATGATCATTTTGTGGTCAATTTGTGTCTTTTTTTGTTTTTTTTTTTCTTTTTTGGGTCATTTTGTGTCTTTTTTGGTAATTTTGTGTATTTTTTCTAGTAATTTTGTGTCTTTTTTTGGTAGTTTTTTTCTTTTTTGTGTCATTTTGTGTCTTTTTTTGGTCATTTTGTGTCTTTTTTTGGTATTTTTTGGTCATTTTTTGTCTTTTTTTGGTCATTTTTTACGTCTTTTTTTGGTAATTTGGTGTCTTTTTTGGTCATTTAGTGTCTTTTTCGGTCATTTAGTGTATTTTTCAGTCATTTTGTGTCTTTTTTTGGTAATTTTTTTCTTTTTTGGGTCATTTTGTGTCTTTTTTTGGTATTTTGCCCATAGGAGTGAATGAGAGTGTGTCTGTCTCTATGGGTCAGCCCGGTGATAGTCTGGAGACCTGTCCAGGGTGGCCCCTACAACCTGAGTTTGGATAAGTGGTTTAGGATAATTAATGAATTAATAAATAAATAAAACATATCAAAATGTTATTCCCACGGCCATCTTTCTAATTGCCTGCCAATATAACATTGTTCATCAGATCATAAGCAGTCAGTGTTGACCAGCCATGAAGCTGTTGTGGGTTTATAAAGACATCTTGCAAAAGAGCCATAAACTAGTGTTATTTGGAGGGAACTATTGCATGAAAACAATTATGAAGCCCTGTTGTAGCATTCCAGCAGAGGAGAACTGCTGGTTCAAATGGAAAATTAAAGCCGTCTGAGGCAAATTTATGATTTATAGTTGCATTAATAAAATTGACTTGGCTGTAGAATGAGAAGAAATGTGCTCACCTCATAAAGACAGTTATTGCTGTAAACAAACAGCTGCGTGCCCACATCCAGCAGACACAGAACAAATGCAGGTCGACCAGACACAGTGTTGTTTAACTTTGGTTTGGTGCAGGCTGGAGAACCAAAAACAATCAGCCTAAAGTAGTGATGTCCAAATGAAGTTTAAAAAGTTTTAAAATTAGTTGTACGAGTGCAGTGCCCATAGGAAGTATGTATTCGTATAGTGCGAGATCAAGTCGATTTTTCAATTATGGCCAAATGAGGTTCTGTGTGAAAGTGGGATGTACAATGAGGTGTAATACTCTTGTTTAGTGTTGATATAAAAAGTGTATATTGGGTGTACACACTTGCATGTGCACATACACATTGAACATTGATATTCGCTGGAAACGATTGGAATATTATTGGAAAATCGAAACTTGTAGCGCACTTTAAAACTCCAAAAGATAGGTAGGCTAAATAGACTTACAGATGAGATGAGTCAGGGTGGAAATCCAGAGTGAATTGTGTTACTGACCAGGTGTAGGCCTATCACACAATGGGGCGGAGCTCCCCTAAAAGGCGTCCGATCAGAAACAGTGCAATGCTGCAACACGTCCTACGTAAATAACGATATTTTGAAAAAAAGCAATTAAAAAATCTTCAAAATCGAGGATGCACACCTTCGTGCCATGTGCAAGCCACATAGGAAATCTTAGGTCAGTCTGACTGTCAACGGTCAGAGAGATATGAACTAGACACACATCCACACACACACACACACAGACGCTTCTTGCTTTTATAGATAGATATATTGACCCCACTATATGGCGCTATTGGTTTAAAGAATTAGGCTCAAGGAATGACTTTGTTGAACAGAGATCGCCCTCTGGTGGACTCAGAAAATAGAGAAAATGGTTTGTGAAGCTACATTGGCTCATCCATTTTTCACTTGAAGTGTGGCACAATATGTCATACATAGGTAATGTAACAGAATAATTTCTGTGATGTAATAAAAGTTACTGTTAAATGATACTGATGATAGTGACACTGGTAGAGTGCATACTACTAAGACGGAGGTCTTTTTTGCAGTTCAAAGAACATTTGCCGCATGTCTTCCATTCTCTCTGTCACTTTCTAATAAAGCTGAAAAAAGGCAAGATAGTTTCATTAATTTTGATTGACAGCTACTAAGGCCTACAAACACCAATGTATGACCATGACAATGAGGCTAAAGTGATACTTCTTGGTATTTACAGAAAACCTTAATTACATATGTAGGACCAGATTGAGCTTGTGTGAGATCATTCTTCACACATTCCTATCACAGCTAGTCATGGTCAACTGTTGATAAAATAGACAACAGAAAGTGGAAACACCACAAATGAATCCACTCCCACATCAATATTACTAGTGTGTGTGTGTGTGTGTGTGTGTTTAAAAGAGTCCAAGTCCATACATTAAATCTCATTTTGTACAATGCTGCTTATTATATATATATATATATATATATATATATATATATATATATATATATATATATATATATATTTTATTGCAGGAGTTCATAGAAATTTGCATTTGCAAACCTTGCATCTTAACAAAAATAACAATAATAATAATAATAATAATAAAACTGAAAATTCAGTGCTGTATAGGGCTTATTGGATATTGTGTTAAAAATAATAATAATAAGCATAAGAATAAGAATAAGAATAACATTTCAGGGCTATATGGGTCTTATTAGATATCATGTAAAATAAATAAATAATAATAATAATATTAATAACAACACTGATAATAATGAACACAAATTTCAGCGCTATATAGGTCTTATAAGATATCATGTAAAAAAAATTAAAGAAGAAATTATGGAAGAATGTGTGTCTGTTTGTGCTGGTTGGTTCTGACACAAACACTGTCCCCGGGCCCCCCCACTCTTACATTCCTGCCGTCGCCCCTGGTCTCCACTCGTTTTCACTCACCGGTCATCTGCTCATACCTGCCTCCCTCCCTCCTTACCTCCCTCCTTACCTCCCTACCTTCCTACCTACCTACCTACCCACCGCGCTGCGCTGCGCGAGGCACATACAGTAGCTGTCAGATGCGGTTGCGCGCTTCAAACGCACACCGAACAAAGAGCGAAAACCCAGATCATCCCACGCTGTCGAGTTGTATACAGGGCGCTCGCTTGGCTTCTTCTCTCTCTGGCTGTTTTTGTCTCATTTGGATAGGAGGACTGTTTGTGTCGGCGTCCCAACATGAACCAAACCGCCACAGTATCGCATCAAGTCAAATGCCAATCTACAAAGGCAATCAAGGTAAGCTTTATGCACGTTTCTTCTCCGCTGGAACGAACTTATCCTGGAGCTTTATGTGACTCTGTGGCAGCTCCATGGCTGCTCCAAACTTCAGTGCGGGTTTGGTGAGCAGCTATGCGCATTGACGCACAAGCGCGTTGGAGATGTTTTGTGGAGATGCTTCATATGTGAGCATCTCCATCAGATCTGAAACACTTTGATTTCAACGTGAGAGTGAGCAAACACACTGTGTGACTCCTCTGGTTGTGTTTGGATGAGGGGGGCAGTGTGAATGTGTTGGATGAGGAGCCACACACTGGCGCAGTGGCGAGATTTCATTCATATCACGTCGCGCTTCTTATTATTACATTATGTGTTGTGATCATTCTGTTAAGACTGACAAAGAATTATAGAGGCTATAGTCTGTGGCTGCCACTTCCCAGAACAATGTGTGAAACATTTTTATAGTGCATCAGTTGCTTAACTTTGCCGAGCACGGTCTCGGGAGATCGTCTTGATTTCCGACCTGTTGTTAGAATGAATAAACGTTATTAAAGTGGCTGCAGGGAGGCAGCAGGAGGTGTGTGTTTGGCAGCTGATGTGAGACAGGTAACGCAATTAACACCGTGCTGTTCCTGTTCAGTCACGATCGTCTCTGCGCGGCAGCATCCGCATTGTCTTCATATAGTGCACCTAAACCTGAAGGAGTGTGAGATTCCTGCGTGTGTGTGTGTGTGTGTGTGCAGTGGCTTGGAGTGTGTGTGTGTGTGTGTGTGTGTGTGTGTGTGTGTGTGTGATTCAACGGCGGTATCGATTTTGCATCACTTTTCAACCTCGAAGTCCCACCAGAGAAATTTAGCTTGGGGCAAACGCATCGATCCTGCTCCCCGCTATCCCACAGGCGTGCAATATTTGGAATACAAGGCTGAATATTAAGAATTAGTGGAGTTCAACTAAAGATGAAAGATGGTTGAACATATCACATTGGTTAATAGGATGCCTGGTGCCATGGTGGCTTAGAATGAGAGGATGAGAGTGTGTTTTCCATCAGCAGTGCTGCTGCTGCTGGGTCCTTCTCTGTGACCCTTGTGCTCAAGCCAACTCTTCATCTGTCATCTGTCTTTGTCTGCTGATGTCCACCAGAGCCAGCCGTTCAATAAATCCAAAAAATAGCATTCTCATAAATGGCACTGGGCTGTGTGTGGAGCGAGGTCTGTCACACTGTATGTTGTGCATGCAGGGCGGCTGAAACCTTCCTCCTCCTTTTTTTTTTTTTAAGAGAAATTCATTATTTATTAAGTGTCTTTAGCTTAACTAATGCTGCTGAATAACGATATATATACAGGCATGGAAAAATTATTAGACCACCCTTGTTTTTCTTCATTTTCTGGTTCGTTTTAATGCCTGGTACAACTAACAACAAAAATGGCTGATAAGAGTTTAATTTAAGAGCTCATATCTGGACATTTTCCATGGTTTATTTGATAATGATTTTGGTTAATAGCAAGAAAAGCATGTCTAGATATCATCTCTTAAAATAAACTCTTATGAGCAATTTTTGTTGTTATCATTATATTTGTCAAAACAAGTGTACCTTTAGTTGTACCAGGCAGTAAAATGAACAAGAAAATGAAGAAAAACAAGGGTGGTCGAATCAGTTTTTTTCATGAGTGTATGATCTTGTTCCTGCAGCACATTTAGCATCTTTTCCTGCACATTGCCCATCATTTTAAAAAAAATCTTTGTTTATTTAACCTTTGTTTAACCCATTGAATGGTTAACATGAGATGGACTGCACCCAAAGTGCTTTTACAAGCCGAGGCCACCCCGCAAAGAGCCACCTGCTCATCAGTAAACAACCATTCATTCATTCATTCATTCATCCTGCAGTAAGGATTCAGCCTTGTAAATTGGGTGCACGCTCTACGAGGTGAGCCACCCTGGCGCAGCAGTTTGGGGTTCAGCACCTTGCCAAAGAATACTTCAACACGTAGACTGCGACGGCCAGGGATCGAACCGCCGACCTTCCGATCGACCGCTCTGCCATCTGAGTCACAAGTGAGATAAATCATCGCTTTGTCAAGGGAGTCCTGGCCAAGATGTGCAGCAGCATAAATATAAAAAACACATATTTACAGACACAGAAAAACAATTTTAAAAAAATCAAGCACACACACTGCAAATTATGTGTTTCTTACCAAGATAAAAAACTTGTTAGATAATCTATCTTGTTTTAAGAGTTAATTTCTTATTTTGATGTGCTTATTTCTAGATTTAACAATCTTAATTCAAGAAACCTTGTCGAGTGAAATTATCTCTCCGTGCAGCAAGATCATTTCCCTCAGATTTAGTGGTTTTATCTTGTTTTTAGACACCTTTTTTGCAGTGCAGAACTCACATTTACACAAAGTCAGTTTTGTAACCAGACATTAATTGTGTAAACCAGCTAAACTTAAGAGCATTTGCAGGTAGCTGCTGTTAAAAACTAGGGTCCTACACTCCGATTTATGCTTTTAATTAGATAGTACAGACATAGATCACATGCAGGACAGGGCCACAGGTCAGAGGTCAGAGGTCATTCAGTGGGTGCACGCTTTACGAGGTGAGCTACTGGGCGCCCCAAATCTTTCCATGTTTAATAATCTTTCTGTCCTGTTAAAAGTTCTCCGGAATACTGAATGCACAAATCGCTTCTTTAAATCAGCCTCTGCAACGATGTCACCTAGTTTTTATAAAAGGTTACCAAAAAAAAGGGGATTGATTGAATGTTAACCCTTTATCAGGCAAAGAACTATATTTGGTAACTTCAGGTAATATTTTGAGAAAAAAGTTGCAAATTTACTAGATTCAAGTGGCAAATCTACAAGAAAAAAAGTTGCAGATTTAAGAGATTTAAAGTGGCAAATCTGTGCGAAAAAGTCGCAGATTTACGAGAAAAAAGTGGGAAAAAGGCGACTTTTTTCTCCCAGATTCACCACTTTAAATCTCATAAATCTGAGCATAAATCTTGTAGATTTGACTCTTTAAACTCGTAAACTTTTTTCTCAAAATATTATTTTTGTAGTGGAGTAAAAAGTACAATATTTGCCTCTAAAATGTAGTGAAGTATAAAGTTAAATATGTGGAAATACTCAAGTAAAGTACCTCAAAACGTCAGTAGAGAAGTAGTCACAAGTAAAAACGTAAGTTACGTTAAAAATTATTTACTTTTGTTTTTACACGCCACTTGAAAAAAGCTGAATCTATCCAGCAAAATGATAACATGATCAGTTTTGAAAAAAAAACAAACTCATTATCAGTAAAAAGTGTTATTACAATATCAATCAGGACATTATATTAAATTATAATTACATTTTCTATGTCGTTAACTGCTAATTTTGTCAAATTTTTCATATAGAAATGATTATGTTATGGGTGCTACAATGCAGAATGGTAAATGTCCTGTTCTGTTAATCCTAAAATGTGTTTTGGAAAATTAACCACGTCATGTATACATACATACATATAATGATATTTGTAAAATTCAGTGTAAAACAGAAAGAAGTACAATAGAAGGATTTGAGGAGTGAAAGACATCTCGGTTTGCAGATACATATTGACTCAAAAGACCAAGGTACAGTCATGGAAAAAATTATTAGACCAAAGTTTTCTTCAATTTCTTGTTCATTTTAATACCTGGTACAAATAAAGGTACATTTGTTTGGACAAATATAATGATAACAACAAAAATAGCTCATAAGAGTAAAATTTAAGAGCTGATATCTAGACATTTCCAAGGGTTTTCTTGATAAGAACCAAAATCATTATCAAGAAAACCATGGAAGGGAGAGAGGTGTAAAACAGAAGGATTAAAGCAGGGGTGTCAAACTCAAATACACAATGGGCCAAAATTTAAAACTTGAATAAAATCGCGGGCCAACATTGAACAAATAAACCTTTTAATATATACCAAACATGTTTTGCTTTAACATTAAATATGGAACCAGCAACGCTTATAAACATACAATATATAACTAAGTAGTGCAGACATGCAAAATCAAATTTCAAATAAAAAACACATCAATGTCATTAATTATTAAATAAAAAATAAATAAAAGTCATATGCCTCTTTTCTATTTGCATCCTTCCGATTTAAATATCAAAATAAAGTTTTTCAACAGATTAATACATTTAAAAATAAAACAACAATAATAAATCTAGTATTAGTGGTAAATGTGCCGTATAATACCGGCGGGTCAGCTTTTATAGTACAATAATATAATAATTTGGTATTGCCTCGTGGGCCAAATAAGGCCCGCGGGCCAGAGTTTGACACCCCTGGATTAAAGGAATGAAAGACATCTCAGTTTGCAGATCCATATTGACACAAAAGACCAAGGTATATTTCAAGTTTCTGAACCTTAGGCAAACACAAAAAAAACAAAAAACACTGTATTCTTGACTTGCTGAGCCCAATTGTATCTTTGCTTGGTCTTACAGTGACAATAAACAGAGCTTGAATTACTTTCCTTCAAAAATATTCAGCCTCATGTGCTGTCGCCTTGAGGGTCTGAAGACATATTTTGAATCTCTGTGTGCAGCACTTTCCTCCTTCACGGCCTGTCTTTTACACTTTTAGGAGAAAATGAAGTGGAGCCGGGCGGCTCGCTGCATCAGAAATCGGCATTGTGTAAAAAAAACCTCCCCAAATTCTAACAAGCAGTGGTTTGGAGAGTCTGACACCCCGAGGCGTGTGCTGCTGCAGCTCGGCATGACGCACTTTGCCTTCAGCTCCCAGCAAACCTGTCTTGGAAATCAGTGAAACAAGCAGGGATCATAGTCAGGATTAGGTACTTCCAAACTCCTCTGTGTTGCACAAAAAACGTTAATCTCTCCGTGTCTGACCCCCGTCGTCTGGCACTGAGGTCTTAACGGCTCTCTGTTATCCTCTTAAATGCCCCCTCTTCATATCATAGCTGTGTCCTTATGCCACGAGCCAAGATAAGAAATCCAATTAGGACGCCGGCAGATTTTTCGTGGGCCTTGACTCCCAGGGTCTCGCTTAGTTAAACAAGGCCGGATGCAGCCCGAGGCTGGTGTCATCAGAGGTCCTCGGAGGTGTCGGGTCCACCCACATGCAGATCGCTGCCATAAACTGGGACTGAAGCACACTGTAAAAAATGTCTGTAGATTTTACGGTGAAAAACTGCTAAACCATGACAGTAAAAGACCGTAAAATGATAAATGGGTTAATTCAGTTTCAGTAACAATTAAACACTGTAAATGTATATATCAGCTATTTTATTGGTTTTAAATAAAAAAAAAACATTACTCTATTACTGTAAAATACATTGGCACCGTGTTTGTAACAAAAAGCATCACTGTAATTTTTGCATTTTGCAAAAATACTTTTTCTCACTGTTAAATGTACTAAATTTTACCTAATGGTAAAATCTTTAATTTATTCGGTAAAAAATTGAATAAATGCAATCTTAAACGTGAAATCAACAGTGTCAATATCTTTTTACCATAATATTAGAAAAAAGTTGCACCGTATTTAATACGGTAACGTTCTGGCAACCACAGCTGCCAGTTTTTTACCGTAAAAACAACGGTTTTTTTTTTACAGTGCACACTGTAAAAAATAATCTGTTTAATTTACGGTAAAATACCGGCAGCTGTGGTTGCCAGAACTTCACCGTAAGAAATACAGTGAGTGTGTTTTCTACTGTAAATTTAAATGTAAATATCAGCAAAAGCTGTAATTTAGACTGAATAATCCTGTTATTTTTAGGGTAATTGTGTCATTCATTCACACATCATGGTATTCCTCCATAAATTTTGCATGAAAATGTTATATTTTTACAGCAAAAGTGTGTGTTTCTTCCAGTTTATGACAGAGAGAGGTTTTGTGCTATTCTCTGATTTACGGTAATTAAAAGTGTCTAATATAGTGATATACAATTTTTAATTTTACGCCCTATTTCTGATGTATTTCAGGAGTTCTCAACCTTTTTGAGTCGCGACCCCCAATTTAACATGCATGTTGTCTCACTGAACACAATCTCACAGTTCAGATCAGACTCAAACTCAGTTGATACGACGAATTTTGGACAAATAATGGAGCAGACAACAACTAAAACATCTCTCTGTCTGTGCATTTATATATTTTTTTGTAACAGTCAGCTTCAAGCCAGAGACTCCTTGTAAAGTAATAACTTGCTAATTTGGGATTTGTCAGAAAAGACACAAAATTACCCAAAAAAAGAATCAAATTGACCAAAAAATTACATAAAATTAAGCAAAAAAGGACTCAAATTGACCACAAAATGACCAGAAAATGGCACAAAATAACCAAAAAGACACACATTGACCACAAATTGACCAAAAAAAGACAAAATCACAAAAAAAAAACCCCACACAAAATGGGCAAAAAAAGACACAAAATGACCAGAAAAAGACAAAAAATGACAAAAAAATTACACAAAATTACTGAAAAAAACAAACACAAAATGGGCAAAAAAGACATTAAATGACCAAAAAGACAAAAACACATGAACACTTTAACACAGTGGAGACAGAGCTGACTTCCAAAATGATTTGACGACCTCCAGAAATCATCTCGCGACCCCAATTGGGGTCGGGACCCCAAGGTTGAGAATGGCTGATGTATTTGACAGTGTTTTACTGTTATTTCTACAAACATTTTTTACAGTGCAGGATGGGAGGTCGAGGAGGAGAAGGTGCAATATTTTCTCAAGCTGTGCTGTAACATTGTGGATTTACAGTGAATTTACACAGCGGGGATGTCGACAGGAAGTTTGGGTAACGCTGACACTCAGTGATTTATGAAAGTGCAAAAGGACCGAGCCTGTTTTTTTGAAATACCAATTTTAGGATCCTGTTTCAAGATGACAAGATAAAGTACATCTGAGCGTACGACTGTATCCACCGAGCCATTTATAGTCACATCACTGAGTGACAAAAAGCCTTCGACTGAAAATTAAAGTGACATCAAGTCTTTAAGCAGTAGGCACAACAGTGTCTCTTTACCACCTGCCATGCTTGATAAAATCCCGTACAGTTACTGCACCGGAGCTGCATGCACGACTCAAACTGTGTGTGTCTGTGCTCTGTGTTTCCGTCTGTGCCTACAGATGTTCAGTTTCATCCGTCACAATCAGTCCAGATTTGCACACTGATCCCTGGCAGGATTCATTCATCTGTGCTGCGAGGTTTTAGTCACCTGGTTTGCCAGGAGTCAGCTTACTGAATAGGCTCCATCAGTGCTCTGTCATCCCAGAACCATGGTGGAGTAGGAGCCTTTTCTACCCTCTAGTCAGTTTATCTGCCTATTGAAATAGATAGAATTGGTTTCCCTGAACATTCAATGGCTGCCTGCTGCTTTGTTGCGTTTCAGTTTCTCTTTCAGTCTCTTTTCTCTAGGGTTAGGCATTAAAAGGCTGCAGTTTTTTTCGGTTGAAGGTACAAAACTACTTCTAAGGTTAGGGCTAAAAAATTCCTGGTTAGGTTTTATAAAAGATTAGTGCGGTGCCCGTAGGAAGTATGTATTTGTAGTGCGGTGAGATTTGCCAAACAAATCCATGCAGCGATAGTGTTAGCTAATGCCTCTTGCTACTGTAACCTTAAATAACACAGAAATGCTATCTTCCTGTCCGTATTATGCTTAGCTGTCAGTTAATAAAGTTTTGGTTTTCATGTTTTCGATGGATCAAGGAGAAAGGGCTTAAATCTCCGCTTAGCATGCTAATCGTGAGATAGCACATCACGCAGTAAGCTGCACTAGAAGTACATTAACATGAACCCAATTAGCTGATATACTATATTGCATGTAAGTATCTCATGTCGAATGATTATGGGCATTACGCTTAATAACATGAATGTCATCCCTGAATTACAGTAATGCAACATAAGAAGTGCTAGCTTTATTCACTTCTTATGTTGCATTACTATGTAATTCAGGGATGATGTTCATGTTGCTTAGCGTAATGCCCATAATCATTTGACATGAGATACTTACATGCAATATAGTATATCAGCTAATAGGGTTCATGTTACTGTACTTTTAGTGCAGCATACTGCGTGATATGCTATCTCACGATTAGCATGCTAAGCGGAGATCTAGCTTTATGCACTTCTTGTGTTGCATTACTGTAATTCAGGGATGACATTCATGTTATTAAGCGTAATGCCCATAATCATTTGATATGAGATATTTACATGCAATATAGTATATCAGCTAATTGGGTTCATGTTAATGTACTTTTAGTGCAGCATACTGCGTGATGTGCTATCTCACGATTAGCATGCAAATCGGAGATTTAAGCCCTTTCTGTAAGCCCAACAGTAAAAACAAAACTTTATTAACTGGCAGCTAAGCATATTACGGACAGAAAGATAGCGTTTCTGTGTTATTTAAGATTTCACTAGCAAGAGGCATTAGCCAACACTATCGCTGCATGGATTTGTTTGGCCAAATGGCAATTCACACCTCAGTATGAATACATACTTCTTACTAGTGCACTGCACTAGTAAAACAATAAAAACAGTTGAAGAGAATGCAGTGCTATAATATCGTGCTGTTAGAGGAAGAATCAGAGCTGCTCTGACCTCAGCCTCCACCTGGGAACTACTAACAGACCAACTGGAGGAGTTTGTAAAAGGATTAACAGGTCAGATGTAGACAACACTGGTGGAGTTTCACCTGCGGACTTGAGGAAAAGTGGATTTGGACGTTAAAGTGACTCATGGATGTCACACTACTGTTTTTTTCCTTACTATCATTGTTCTCAACCTTTTTGAGAGGCGACCCCCAATTTAACATGCATGTTGTCCGCGACCCCCGCTCACTGAACAGAATCTCACACGCACAGTTCAGATCACCCAAAAAAGAAACAAAATGACCAAAAAAAGGGAAACAAAATGACCAAAAAAAGGAAACAAAATGACCAAATAAGACTCAAAATGACCAAAAAAGACACAAAATGACCCAAAAAGACGCAAAATAACCAAAAAAAGGAAACAAAATTACCAAAAAAAGACACAAATTGACCAGAAAAAGATAAAAAAAGACATAGAATGACCTAAAAAGACACAAAATGACAAAAAAACACACACAAAATGACCAAAAAAAGACATTAAGTGACCAAAAAGACTAAAACACATTAACACATGAACACTTTAACACAGTGGAGAAAGATTTGGCGACCCCCAGAAATCATCTTACGACCCCAATTGGGGTCCCGACCCCAAGGTTGAGAATAGCTGCTTTAGTGTATGAATGAGTGTGAAACTTACACTACACAGTCTCTTCAAAAGGTCCATTCACATTTGATTTTATGATTCAGTCGACTGCTCATTATAACCTATTGAGAAACAGGAAGTAGGGAAGTGGAGACCTCCAGTGAGTCTGTGTGAACTCTGCATACAGCCTTGTTACCACTGAAGGACAAAGAGCCTTCATCAGCTGTTTGCATATCAAACCTCTCTGCTCCAGTCTGTGGACCTCGCCATGAATAAAATGATCACTGATTATCAGCCACAAGCCTTACACACAGTAGTAATTTATGGCATATATGTATTTTACTCATCACATGAACCTGCAAACTGTGATTTAGTTCAGAGGTTCTCAGTCTTCTTTCAGCCAAGGAAACCTTTCAGGATACACACGATACCCGGGAGCTCACGTGTGTGTGTGTGCTGCCTGGAATTCATTTCATACTTTTTACACTTCAGACCAAACACATTTCAAGAGAAATTGATCCACCCTTTCATAGGCTAAATGAAATGTGGGTTGTGATTATTAGGTCTGTTAAATTGTTTGTGGGGAGAAAATGGTTTGTGTGTAAGTAAAAGTCTCATCATATAATAAAAGCAACCTGGTCTCACAGAAATCCGTGGAATAGCCACGGAATCGCTCAAATTTCCGTGAAACTGACACGGATTTCGCTACAATGCAAGTTAATGACAGTCATATCCCGTGGCTATTGGTTTGTCCCAAGTCACGTGACTTTCAAGGTCCCAGCGGTCAGAACAAAAAACATGGCGGACAGTTCTCTCATTTTTAGTGAAAAATCAATATTTTGACTTAGTTTCTGCATAAAAATGGATTTTGATCACATTTGTAGCGAGAAATATATGTTTTATTTTCTAAATATTCACTCAGTGAATGTACATGATCACTTTGTATGTTGGAATAGCCACGGGATATGACTGTCATTAACTTGCATTGTAGCGAAATCCGTGTCAGTTTCACGGAAATTTGAGCGAATCCGTGGCTATTCCACGGATTTTGAGTTAAGCGAAATCCGTGGCTATTTCACGGATTTCTGTGAGATCATGTTGAATAAAAGACTTTAAAAAGGGGCTTTTAAAAATAAAGTATAAAATTTAAGTAACCAAGTTTGATGAATATGAAGTTGAGCTCACTAATTGAATGCTTTTTGATTGACATGTTCCAGATTGCTGTGTAGACCGAACAAAACATACTGGTAAAACATTAATTTGTGAAATTAGCTTGCATTAACTGCATAACTGGTTAGAATTAGGAAATTGTGACGAATCATTAATTCTCATTTGCACCTCAACAATGGGAAATGCCTGTTTAGATCTTTACATGTTTATTGCTGCTGCAGGTGATTTCATTGACCACCTACGGACGGGACAATATATATTTTTATCATAAATTGCAACAAAAACATACACAATAAGTCGACCATGGTGAATTTCCATTATTGGGATAATCTTGAATATCTGACATTTTTAACGGGGGAATATAATGAAGGTCCTCTGCACTACCAGCATGTTGTTCATCAATACAATATGGCACAAATTACATTATTTAACCCTTTGATGCACAACATGGGTCTAAAGTGACCCAGTGACAGAGGTTTTATGTTCTATATCTTTGCAATTAATTATTTTCATTATCATTCAGTATTCCAGGTTTTCCTCAATTAGTTTGTTTTTGATCATCATACATCCTAATTTTACTTTATTCATATTTTAATAAAATCCCTTTTTGTGTCACTACTGTTCTAATGCACAACATGGGTCAAAAATGGCACATATCCATTTTTTAGCTAAGTAGTTCGCTAAACTAACTACTTAGCTAACTTCTTTGCTAAGTAGTTAGCTAAGTAGCTTGTTAAGCTAACTACTAAGCTAACTTCTTGGCTAAGTAGTTAGCTTAGCAAGCTACTCAGCCAAGTAGTTAGCCATGCAATAATACAGAACCTTTTTTTCTTCATAAAGTATGAGAGGGAAAATGTAAATAATGATCTGTTGTTATCAAAAACAAGATATTTAAAGAATACTTGGAATATTCAATCATAAAATAAGTTGATATCAAAAGATAGAGCACAGAAACACACAGCAAGCATTAAATAACATGGGGAATGAATGAGGGTAATTTTGGACCCATGTTGTGCATCAAAGGATTAAAGGGATTTAAAAAAAGTGTCCCCAGGAAACCTGAGACCCATTAAAAGATACCATTTGGTAATTAATGTAGTGGGTGAATGTATCATCCTTAATCTGCTGATAAAACACAAAATTTACTTAAAGAATCAAAAGTAAAAGTATTCGTCATGCAGAATGGACCCACTCAGACTGTTTTCATGTATTCTAAATATATTATTGTGTTATTATTTGTATTGATGCATTTATATAAGAAGTGTTTTGATTTTTTTTCAAATAGGACTCTTTTTAACTATGTAATATAGGTCTCCTGTTATGAGGTTTAAAATATCTAATCACTTTAACTTCATCATGTTTTCTATTTACAGTCTTGACCTGGAAAGTAACTAAAGCTGTCAGATAAATGTAGTGGAGTAGAAGTATAAAGTTACATAAATTGGAAATACTCAAGTAAAGTACAAGTACCTCAAAATTGTACTTAAGTAAATGTACTTAGTTACATCCCACGATTGATTATTGGGATAATATTGTGAACTATTTTGTCCAGTGACCTCATCAGTGCATTAGTTTCCCATCATGCTGTCAGTTCAATACTTTTCTTGGCTAATTATTATTTTGAAGAGCAACTTCAGTGAGTGATAACATTTATGAGAGCTAATTGCATCCTGGTTTACCAACATTTAGAAGTGTTATCTGAAAAACCAGTCATTAATTAGAAATCCCCCTTTAAATGACTAAATAAATGAGTCACTCTGCATTATTTTATCTGCTGGATGGAGAGAAAAAGCACCGGATCGTCTGTCATGTAGTCCATGAAAACTGCCTGCTCTCAAAATAGAGCTTTTCTGTGTGTTGCTGGAGATATATTGGGAGTTTAAACACTGACATGCTTTGATCCAGCTCAAAGAGCGCCTTACTTCAGATAAAGTACTTTGACAAGTTCTTATGTAGCGGTTGAAGTGAAAGCCACTCAGATTTGAGAGATAAGTAACAAGGACGCGGCTG
Source organism: Centropristis striata (assembly GCF_030273125.1). Taxonomy (NCBI): domain Eukaryota; kingdom Metazoa; phylum Chordata; class Actinopteri; order Perciformes; family Serranidae; genus Centropristis; species Centropristis striata. Next base: position 34,528,545 of record NC_081526.1, on the reverse strand, counting down.
AGCTGCAATCACACTCTGTCCTGAGTCGGGAGGGAAAAACAAGTCTTCAGATTCAAATATTTGCTGTCATGTCTGCCTCTCAAGCATCAAGGAGGTCGCTAAACGCTTTAATGTGAAACGTGTCCATTTTAAAAAAAAACTCTTCTACGTGGAAATCCCAGCAGATATTCATTCTGTTGGCTAGATTACTGGGAGTTGCCGTGTATTGCGTGATGTGTTTGTGTGATAAAAAAACAGAGAAATATCAAATGATAGGGAATATTCATGAAGACAAAAACAGATCTTGTCTGGATAAACAAAATATTGAATTCCAATACCGCTCACTTTCATTTATATTTCATATTGTATGTTCACACTGAGGTTTTTTCCAGGAGCTAGCAGGGAGAGCTGGATTGTTTGCAGCCAGCGCCGCTAGCTCTCATCTCCAGCAGCCTGGATGCTCGACAACTCAGCCGGCAGGTTATTGAACCTGCGAGGCGTTCCCCTGTTCTCCGAGATCTATCACATAAACAGTCTTTAAAAAGTGCTCGGGACTGGCTGGCTCTGCGAGTGATGGATTGCTGGAATCAGCCTCATAAGAATGATTGCATTGGCTCTTGAGTCGCTGAGTCTATAAATTATAGAGCCATGCCAGCTGATCTCAATATATCCTCCCCTCCGAGTACATCTCTCATTCCCGAGCCTCACCGAGGAATATGTGATAGATGTGTCGCTAATTTGTTTTGTGGTTGAGACGTATCTGCCTGCTTCATTTGCATAAGAGCGCTTCCTCTTGAGACGGCTTATTTGTCCCGGCAAAGAAAAATGTAACGTGATATAACCTGTCATTTGCCAAGCCATGCAGATTATACTCGCACTCGTGGGTCCTATAGACTTCCCACTTTAAGATCCAAGAGAACATGTTCCTGAGAACATAATACAGAACAGTTGGTGTTGGTGTGAGGAGAAAAAAAAGCGCTCGCACATTCACTCGGTGGTTCACTTGTGCCCAAAAGCTTCTGCGGATGCCACAAAGGAAGCTCAATCCGCTCGACGATTAATGCTTCAAAAAAAAAAAAAGGGAGAAAAACTAAACGTTCCTCTTTTGAAAACACAATCAGAAAGATTGATGAGTTCATTCTCATGCTGAGTTTGTCTCGTCTTATTTTATTCTGCCAAAGCGTGTCTGCGCTGTCTGCAAATGAGAATGCCGAGCAGGGAGAGGATGCCATTTAGATGCAATTTAGCACATTCATTAAAACACAATGGAGTGAGTCTTTATTCATTGCTGCTCCAAACATTTTGGAAGAAGTTGTCTGTCTGATGGAGGAGGGTCTGTGGAAAGTTATGTCAGTAAGGTTGTGTCACATCAGCTCATAAATGGGCTTCAGAGCACACTGGAGGGAAATTAATGTATCATCTGGCAGGAGGCACTGAATCCTGAGGAGCAGAATAATAAGATTTGCTAATAAGTGAAGGGAGAAGGGCGGAATGGAGAACAGGTCCAGTATTCAGTTTTTGAGGTTTTCATATCACTAGTGCAGTGCCCGTAGGAAGTATGTATTCGTATGTATGCGTCCCGAGTTCTTCCTGAACGTCTACATATGATTTTTTTTTAAGAAAAATTTAAAAATAGCTTTGTTAGAGCAATCTAAAAAAACTGTTCCATCTTCCTTTTTTCCGAAATCTTCCTGCGTTTTTAACATGGGAGCCAATGAGGCTGTTGGTGCGTGTTGGTGGAGCATCTATGCGTCTTACGCCCAAACTATAACTCTGACAGCTTTACCAGAGGATTGTGAGTGAGAAGATACATTTTCCTACGTTTCTATGTATAAATTATTTCTGTAGAGTGGAATTTGCAGCCTGGAGCGCAGTTTTCAAATTTATTTTTTGACAATTTTTTCTCTCCCTCTACACTCTGGCGATGATGTCACACACTGTGACACGAACATTCCGTGCAATACACACCCATTATAATCTCAGAATTTCTCCAAAAATGATCATGGTCATTGAACAGGGATTGATAAAAAACTATATGACCTATCGAAACGTGGATTAATACACCCATACACAAGACTTGTGTCTACTGTTTAAAGTTTAAATGGAGTCTCTAGGGGAAATTATGCCGGAGAAGTAGACGTTTAAAAAGCTCCAATTATTGTTCTTTTTCGCTCATTTTTTGTCGGCCGTCCCATTCATTTCAATGCATGGTCCCATACAGCTATTGCTGTATGTCAAGGACGCATTTATATTTAATACATTTTATCAAATATGTTAAGTAAAATGAAATGACTACAGAATCATTTATTACAGTGTATACAAAGTGTATTGGGTAAAACATGGATGTACATTGAGATTTAAATTCAGCAGTTTGTTGACTCAGCTAGTGCCGAGTCACAGCGGTAACCTCCGTCACAGCGGTAACCTCCATCACAGCGGTAACCTCCATCACTGCGGTAACCTCCGTCACTGCGGTAACCTCCGTCACTGCTATCTTTTCATGCAGTGCAGTCGTGTATTACACAACTGAAGCTGCTCACCAAAGTCAAGTAATTTCTCTCCCATGCAGACTTGGAAAAAGTCATCCATGCTGTTATTTTTCCAAGACTTGATTATTATAATGCACTTTATTCCGGCATCAACAAGCAAAATATTCACAGACTCCAGCTGATACAAAACGCCGCTGTCAGGCTTTTAATCCACACAACGAGAAATGAGCACATCACACCAGTCCTTGCTGCCCTCCACTGATTACCTGTGAGTTTTAGAAGTGATTTTTAGGTTTAGGTTTTGATTTTATTTGCACAGTTAGAATTACATAAATTGACAAATATAACATATAATGTAAAGTGCAGGGAGAGGCAGAAAACCCAGATGGGCTTATTTAAAGCCTCCACCTAAAATTTCATAGTTATTAGAAAGTAATAAACTGATAATAGAAAAAACAAATGTATAACATCAACAAGTTATAATGACAATAACAAAAACAAAAATGAACATGTTAAAAAAGTGTATTTGTGTGTGAATTAGAATTTTAAAACAGCAGTTAAATTAGCTTTTAGACATCTTTTGAAGCATTTTACAGAGATGGAGAAAAGGTATTCCATAATTTGGTCCCTAAATTGAACCAGAAGATGAAGATCTAAAGATTGACGCGTTGAATAAGAGTGAATTTAAGATTCCATTGCTTATTTTTAATAATCCAGGCTGGTCACAAACTCCCTGCTGGAGATCTCAGGCAGGCAAACTCAGTGTCACCTTTTAAATCTCTTCTTAAAACTCACTTTTATCATATTGTCTTTTCTCGACCTTGTACTTCTTTTAAATAGTTTCTGTTGTGTGTTTTCAATTGTCTTTTGATTTATAGTCAAGCACCTTGTAACCTTGTTTAAAAAAAGGTGCTATACAAATAAAAGCTGTTCTGAATGAAGCTTCAAGCTACTCTACGCTCTAATAAAGGCCTCGCTGTGCTGCTGATGACAAAAGGTTAGTAAATTAGTTCAGCAGTTATTGAATAAAGAAGCATCAGATGGAGGCAGCAGGATGTCATACAGCAGAAATCTCTGCGTATGTAAACAATAACACATATGGCCTTCAGTTGTTGTTCAATGCTTTATACTAAATCCTCCCCATGAGGTGAGTGTGAGTGCTTATATCCCCCAGGTGTTGTTTGTAATTGTTGATGTTTGCTTTATTATTGTCTTTCATGGTGTTTCCATATGGATGGACCATATGTCTTTGTCTTATCTGCTTGTCCTGACTGCAGGAGAAACGCTTCTGGCTTAAAGCCATTTTTTCAAAAGCAATTTACAGAAAACAAGCTTTCATTGGGGTCTCAGGTGAATCCTGCACATCCACAACATATGTTAGTGGTTTAAGATGCTGGTGCAGTGCCCGTAGGAAGTATGTATTCGTATAGTGGGAGATTAAGTAGATTTTTCAATTATGAGGTTGTGTGTGAAAGCACACCATCCAGCACATACCAAGGTTATGATAGTTTTGGATTTTTCATTAGTTTTAGTTTTAATTTCGTTATGAATTTTTGTTTTCAAATTCAGTTAGTTGTAAGAGTGAGTTTGCTAGTTTTAGTTTAGTTTTTAGTTTTTGAAAATGCTTAGTTTTAGTTTAGTTTTTATTAGTTTTAGTGTTAGTTTTTTGTAATGGGTTTGTGCCTTCATTTCCTTTGGTTTAACCATTTTAGCCCCAATAAGGTTATTAACTCTTACAGTTTGGGGTGTTTTGTATTTTGGTTGAAGTGTAGACATCCCAGTCTCAGTAAACATATTTACCATGTGTTCTTGCATGTTGAAATAGAAACACTGAATTATGTATGAAAAAAGTTGACAAAGACGAAAACTAAAGACATTTTCACTATCATTTTAGTTAGTTTTGCAACCACACAATACAGTTTCAGTTAGTTATCGTTTTTTAAAAAACTCTTGTTTTTATTTTTATTTTAGTTAACAAAAATGTTTTTCAATTATAGTTTTCGTTATTTCGTTAGTTTTCGTTAACTATAATAACTTTGGGCACATACACATTGAACATTGATATTCGCTGGAAACTATTTGAATATTATTGGAAAATAAAACCTTGTAACACACTTTAAAACTCTGAAAGATAGGTAGGCTAAATAGACTTACAGATGAGATGAGTCAGGGTGGAAATCCAGAGTGATTGTGTTACTGACCAGGTGTAGGCCTATCACACAATGGGGCGGAGCTCCCCTAAAAGGGGGAGGGGCTCCCCTAAACGGCATCCGATCGGAAACAGTGCAATGCTGCAACACGTCCTACGTAAATTATATTTTGAAAAATGAATTCAAAAATCTTCAAATTCAAGGATGCACACCTTCCTGCCATGCGCAAGTACAGTACTTGAGTAAATGTACTTAGTTACTTTCCACTGGTAAATTTACCTCAGAAGCGGCAACCTCTGGGCCTGAACAGTGAAGTGAATGCAAAAGTGCCTTAAAACTGCATTCTTTCTAATGACCAGCAGGGGGCGACACCACCAGCTGCAAAAAGAAGTCATTCTGTATGTAAGGCAATAGGAATATGACCCTGCTTTTCACCTGATTTTAAGTTTAAGTTTAAAGTCGCAATCATTCGTTTAAAGTCTTCAAAACAGCGTTATGTTCATATTTGTTAATTATGGCCCCTGTCAGCTAAATGTAGTGGAGTAAAAAGTATAATATTTGCATCAAATTGTAGTGAAGTACACTGTAAAAAAAAATCTGTTTCATTTACGGTAAAATACCGGCAGCTGTGGTTGCCAGAACTTCACCGTAAAAATGACAGTGACTGGATTTTCTACTGAAGATTTAAATGTAAATATCAGCAAAAACTGTAATTTAGACTGAAAAGTCCCTTTAATTTTAGGGTAATTGTGTCCTTGGGACAATATGGTATTTCTCCATTTATCTTCCCTGTAAATATATACAAATATTTTTACAGTAAAAGAGTGTTTTCTACAGTTTTCTCAAAAGTTTTGCACTATTCCTTGATTTACGTAATTAAAACTGTGATATGCAATTTTTAATTTTACGCCATATTTCTCATGCAATTTGGCAGTGTTTTACTGTTATTTCTACAAACATTTTTTTACAGTGTAGTATGAAGTTACATAAAATGGAAAGTACCTCACAATAGTACTTAAATACAGTACTTGAGTAAATGTACTTAGTTACTTTCCACTGGTAATTTTACCTCAGAAGCGGCAACCTCTGGGCCTGAACAGTGAAGCGAATGCTAAAGTGCCTTAAAACTGCATTCTTTCTAATAACCAGCAGGGGGCGACACCACCAGCTGCAAAAAGAAGTCATTCTGTATGTAAGGCAATAGGAATATGACCCTGCTTTTCACCTGATTTAGAGTTTCAGTTTAAAGTCGCAATCATTAGTTTAAAGTCTTCAATACAGCGTATTGTAGTGGAGTAAAAAGTATAATATTTGCATCAAAGTGTAGTGAAGTAGTATGAAGTTAGATAAAATGGAAAGTACCTCACAATAGTACTTAAATACAGTACTTGAGTAAATGTACTTGGTTACATTCCACCACCCACTTTTATACACCAGACAGCAGGTTTATTTTTTGGAGATGCCATACCTGTGGATACAAGGTTTTTATACTTTTCTGCTGTGGAAAAGGTAATATTGGTCTAATAGCCAAAGTAGAGTGGAGCAGGTCAGGTAGTTTGTGAGATCTCCTGCTAACTGCCAGGCAAACACAACCTGCTCAGCGGTGGCAGGAGGTGAGGAGGACAGCTTGTGCCAATTTGTCCCCACAGCAGCTGATGAAAGACTTTTCCTCAGCTCCTGGTTATTTTTGCTCCACATAGCCGATGGTAAAGTTTACTGTGCTGTTATCTTTTGGGGGGAAAATAACAAGGCAGTGCAGCAGCTGGCGGACTGGATGGGAGAGCATTGTGAAGTGAGGTCACGGCCCGGTGAAGCCTCATGCAGAGAGGAAGGAACACAACCTGCAGCCTCAGCTCGGGATATCCATGTTGACACAATGGATTTCAGAGAGATTTGACATTTTTGAGAAATTGGTGCAGCTTGCACTCTTAAACTGGCACCATAATAATACTGGTTCTCTTCAGCATTCCTGCTATTCTTATTCAGACCATTGCCAGTCTTGATTTGTGTAGTATTTATTATTTTTTCTTCCTCAATTTTCCTCTTCTCTATTGCAGGTGTGTCAATCAATATTAACTGATTGATATACACTACCGGTCAAAAGTTTTAGAACACCCCAATTTTTCCAGTTTTTTATTGAAAATCAAGCAGTTCAAGTCAAATCAACAGCTTGAAAGGGTACGAAGGTAAGTGGTGAACTGCCAGAGGTAAATAAAAAAAGGTACAATATAACGTACATTTCAGAATTATACAAGTAGGCCTTTTTTCAGGGAACAAGAAGTGGGTTAACAACTTAACTCTATGGAGTCTTGGGCTATTTTGTGTCTTTTTTTGGTCATTTGGTGTCTTTTTTTAGTCATTTTGTGTCTTTTGGTGTCTTTTTTGTCATTTTGTGTCTTTTTTTGGTCATTTTGTGTCTTTTTTTAGTCCTTTAGTCCAACATAAAATGTGATTTTGAATCTTTTTTTACTTTCAAAACACTATCATGCTCAATAAAGAATTTTAAATGTTGCAAATGTGCATTCATTTCAGAGTACACTGAGACATTAAACTGCATCATTTTCAATTAAATTCTGGAAAAGTTGGTGTGTTCTAAAACTTTTGACCAGTAGTGCACATATAGGCTATGGGTGCATCTCAATAAATTAGAATATCATAGAAACGTTAATTTATGTCAGTAATTCAATTAATCAAGTCTCAAGTATTTCAATGTTTGGATGAATTCTATCAGAGGGAGAGCATGGTAATAACCTGCATTATTGAGAGCACATTAGCATGCCAGACCAGGCTCTGTTATTGTCTAAAAACAGTGAAGCCCCTGATGGGCGAGAGCAAAATGTTAATGTTTTCATGCTAATCAACATCCGCAGACTAACAACTAAGTTTAAAATGAAGTAGTGCAGTAACTGTGACCTCTTCCTGCATGAAGGTGGATATCCAATGTATCAAATTCCCATAATCTGAGTGGAAACAGCATGTGTTGATGAAGACATGTGGTGTGGTTTGACTCCAGCTTTAGACAGGAGGTGAAGAGCTCAATTGTTTCTCTTGCTCTGATCATAGTCATTAAAACAAAGCATCATTGTCATCAGCTGACACTATTGACAGAGTGGTTTGGTTCTGATTGATTCCTGGCAGCAGGGAGCACATTGCTTCAGAGACACTTTCCCTCCAAGACACCAAAGTCATAGCTCACTTATATCCACTCTGTTGAGTGTATGAGCGTCTTTTAGCTCATCGTCTGACTCACTTGCTGTTCTGGTTCAGTCTGACTGCTCTCCTCGACCTTGTTGGCAGAGATTCACCTCCACCTTAAAATGACCCCATGTGTCATTTGTGCTCAAAACACCTACAGATCATCTACAGGTGCATCTTAATAAATTAGAATATCATAGAAAAGTTTATTTATGCAAGTAATTCAATTCAAAAAGTGGAAATAACACATTATATAGATCCATTACACATAGAGTGAAACATTTAATATTAATTTATTCTAATTGTATAAATAATCGAGTGTACGAATACATGCTGAGCAGAATTTTAAAGAAATACATACAACACTACACTAACAACTGGCAACTGGAATGGAGTTGGCCGCCTATTTTTAAAAAGCCTGCATATACAAGCTACTTTTGGTGAAAAAGGGTATACTTTATGCCTCTTACACTGCCTTGTGCTGAGTGACTATACTGTTATTTCAGCTAAATGAGTTGTAATGTTGTTTTAGTAGCGTTGATACAATTAAACACCAAGATAAGCTCATAGTGAAACTAGTGAAACGTGGCCATTCGTCTCCACTTTACACTCAACTTACCATCAATCAGCTGGTGCAACAGGCTGCAGGATCCTTTGGGACTTTTAGCAGTAATATGTATCATGGTTAGGTTAAGTGCCACGGTGAGCAGCATTAGCAGCATTAGCTGCTCTCTCCAGCTCACATATATGTGAATATGCATATGTTAGTGGCCTGGTTGTAGCCAGACCCGAACAGTAATGCAGGAAACCATCTGTTCCACAGCTTGTCAGCAGTCTGTCCAGTGGCTCCGAGCCTCAGCACTCTGCCAACTTTTAACTTTAACTCTAAGCCATTTTTTAATATAGATCCTTTTTTTCAGGACAACCAGTGCTGTCGGAATATGGCTTCTGCAGTAATGTCACATAAATGTATTGAAAGTTATACAACCCAGAAGACAAATGAAAAAATAAAACGGAAAAGAAACATTCCAGCTAAGGTTTTTTTTTTGGGCAATTGAATATTGTATTTTCAAGTCTTTAGAATCAGGGGAAAATCAAACAAACACTCCAGATTACAGACATTAAAAATGATGTACATTCATTAACAGAAAAGTCCTGACGCTTTTCTGTCTGCCCTTTAGAAAAACTAAGCTGTGACATTCCACCTAGACCTAGTGTCACTGTAATATACACATGTAGTTATTACCACAGGTACAGATGAGACTTCACACAGCTGGGCTGCTCATCTCGATCTGCATCACTGTAAATAAAATAAAATAAAAATTAGTTTATTCATATCAGGGCAGTGTTTTTTTAATTCCACACATCCACTGTGCTACTAATAAATAATTATCCTATTTATATAATATAAATATCGCACTTACTCTTTGGCCGTCCGGTCATCAACTTTCTCCTCCAGATTCTTCGTTGGCACTTTGGATATCAGTCTCGAGCGCTAAATGTCTAATTGCGTTTTGGTGACATTTTGCAAAGCAAAACAAATTGTTGTTAGTCGTTTTACTGTAACAAAACAACCTTCTTGTAATAAAATGAGCAAGACCCCCATCCGTGCGTCTTTCCTCGGTGCCTACCTGGCTGTGCGTCACACAGACAGACGTACATGTCATATCCTGTTTATTTCTCCTTCTGCGGCGTTATTATTGTAGATGCTACGCAAACAGTGCAGCTTTATTATAGTAGAATGGGATGGACGCCGTATTCATGTCGCAGGGCCTCTGGGAATCACAGTGCGCCATTTACGCACGGCATTTACGCACGGCTCTGACGGCCAGGAAGCTCGCTTTCATTGGTCATTCTCCACCTGGTACACTGCCGGTACATCCTGTGGCTACCAATTAGCGGCGCGCACCAAAACAACATCGTTTTTATCGCGGAATTATGGATTACTATGCAAAGAAACGGATCATAATGGGATTTATTGGTTTGGACAAACTTTTCAAATGTTCCATGTCGGATTATAAGGCCTCTGGGAGGCGGACAGTGACGCCAAAGCGCTCGTTTGAAAGCTACAGGTCCGACGGAGCGACTGCAGTTTACAGTAAGTTGATACTCAAATATCAATAGAATGGCCACTTTTTTTTTTTTTCTTCATTGTTTTTATTGCAGTTTTTGTTTCCATTCAACAAAACAAAATTGTCTACAAAACTAGACAAACAACAAAACAAACACAAAACATGACAGCTCTTACATAAAAGATGAACATATGGCATTATACACAAGGTGGTGGATCAGTCTTACTTTACACAAATGACATTCAGGTGCACATCAGACCTTTTAATAGAGTGGAGGAAAGGCCAGGTCTGATATAGTCCAAAAATGGGCGCCACACTCTGTAGAACTGATCTACACTGTGATGTTTGACGTTAGTAAGATATTCTAAAGGGATCAGATCAAAAATTATTTTGCGCCAAGCACAGACAGAAGGAACCTTGTAACTGACCCATTGCAAAAGGATATTTTTCCTAGCTGCAAACGTGAATGGCCACCTTTTAATCGCCGGCGAGTGCTGTGACTCCAGAGGGTTTTTACCCAAAATCGGACACTGTGAATACGTAAACCACAACATCCCTGTTGGCCCTTTGCGCCCAAAAGTCCTGTGGCCTTAGGCCTTCTGTAAAGACTGAGAGTACACCAAGGTTAAACTCTCCTCCCTGACTCTCTCCTCACAGAAAATATAGATGATGTGAATATCAGTATGCCAGCGAGTATGTTTACCCTACTGAATGTGTTCTGTTCCACAGCACTTTAACCTTTACAGCTCTATTTGAATACATATTAAGGATCCTTTATATTCTGTTTAAGCTGCAGTATTATATAAATACCACATTCTATTCAGCTGGGCAAACAAACTGAATACACTTTGTAACACTTTCTGTTGTATGTCTTCTGCAGTGTGGTACGTGTGAAGCTTTATGATAACATACACACTTAAAATTCATGCAGGGACATTCAGACTCAGACTCATTCCTATAAAGGATAAATAACATGCAGACTTTCATCACTATTAGCTGTTAGTAGAGGAGGGAGGGAGGGAGTAGGGAACAAGTTGAACCAGAGGAGAGAAACAGGCATTAGCATGTGTTACTGCAGGTAACATGGCCAGTGAGGAGCCACCAGGCCACCTCGGCTTTCAGATGACTGTCTCCTGGCGGTAAAAGACATTTACAAAGGTTTCATTTGTTTCACAGAATGTTAGAGTGGGCCTAAAAGGCATGCTTTGGCATTTCAATTTGTCTTTGTACTTTACTGAGTAAGAGTAGACCATGTTCTATCTATCTATCTATCTATCTATCTATCTATCTATCTATCTATCTATCTATCTATCTATCTATCTATCTATCTATTTATCTATGGTGCTTATAATGGCACTTCACACTTTGACAAATATAAACATTTTCATGCAAAATATATATATTTTTTATTTGGCTGAAATACCAGAGTTCTGCAATGTTAAATGTCTGAATATAAAAGTCTAAAGCTGCAAGATATTAAGATTTAAAGTCATGATCCTGAAGGTTTTAGGGAGTTTAAACCCTTTAGGGCACATTCTTGCACATTTATCAAAAATCAGACTAGCTGACCAGCCGTGTAGATACACCTCTCAGATGTTGTTTTCTCCTTTTATTCTGTATCAGAAGAGTGTTTCCCTCTTTACAAGAACACACTGGGCTTTTCCTGGGCACAGATAGGAACACAGCCTCCTGGTTTCAGTTCTTTGGTGACCAGTGGAGGCTGTCCTCCTCCAAAAGATGACTCCATAAATTGTGACTATATGCAGCTTATTTCTCTTTCTTAAACCTAACCAAGTAGTTTTGTTGACGATGTTTTAATCTCTGCCACCGGTAGAAGTGCCCCACCCCAACATAGGTTGGACTTTTTCCCGATTGGTCAATTTAGGATAGTGACGGCAGTAGCCAACCCATACTGGACACCTTGTGGTTTATGTCTTTTCAAAACTATGGTGTTTTGTATGTATGTTTCTTAGTTCCCTTTTTTGAGGCCTATGTGTATGTTTCTTACTGAAATTGCTGCACCCTGATCTAGTTCTAACCGGTTTTCAGGAAAGGTTGGGTTGAACTCAAAATTTCAAGGCAACAAACTTCGATAAAATTTTAAGTTGGACAATTAAACTAATATTTTATATTAAATATTTTTGTTTTTGAGTTTGCTCAACTCTGAATTTCTCTGGGACGATTGTAACGCCGCTATGAAATGGCAGCTAATGTTGTGACCACAATTTCGAGTTAGTTTCGAATTGATACGCTAATGGATACTCTTGTAGCTGTAACAAGCAGCGCCGCTAGCATCGGTTAGCCGCTAGCATCAGTTAGCCGCTAGCTTTCGCAAATGACCGAATTTCACCGATTTCCCACATTTCACAACAAAGAAATAAGAGTTAGCAGAACTATTGTCCCTTGTTTTGAACCCCAACTTAAAGATATAAGTAACAACAACTCACCAACTTGTTTTTGAGCAGACAACTGGCTTCTTTTGTTGTGCTAACTTACATTATTGCCCTAAATGTCAGTCATTTACATTTCCAAGTTTTACCAAATTAAATCACTGTTTTAGGCCAAAAAGTACAAGTTGGCTTTTTTTGCAGTGCAGTTCAATAGGGGAACTAAACTTTAAATGTTCTTTGAGCTCTCTTCTGCAATGTCACTGAAGTTTTCATAACAGTTTTAACACTAAACAGCTAATCTAAGCTAAATATCCCTATCTTTCATAGGTGTTGGAGGACTCGTAGGATCAGTGGTGGTAGTAAATTCCCTGCCCTATGGCCCAATGTGACAGCGAGACTGAATACTATATATAGAAAATCAGCAGCCTAATCAGCATGATTGAGGGTCAATAATGTCCAATCACAGACACATGGACCACAAGGAGAGAGGCTGTAGTGTGGAAACACAAACATACATCACTATTTTTATTTCTCAGTGGTAGATGGAATGATTGTTATGCTTTCAGAGCATATCCAGAAATCAGCTGAAGTGGGTTTCCATACAGGATTGAGGAAAAACAGCAGCCTCCACCAGCCTGTTTATTCTGTCACTGTCATGGTTTAGGATGTGTGCTGCTGACATTATTTTATTCTTAAATCTAGTAACTTACTATTTTCCTGGTCCTTAAAAGCAATCACATCACCACTATATTTAATTATTTTGAAATACCAGCATGGACCCGTTTTCCACCATTGATGACAACCCATCATGCTCTAATTTTAATGGTTGGAGCAGATTGCGGATGTCTGTGTGATTAATTGGTAATTGATTTCTTCCTAGAGCCTGTTTGCAATCACTTATGGGGACAATCCAATACAAAGATAATCTACAGGAGGTGGATCATTGAGAGATGATGTGAAATCACTGTCACGTTGTTGACCTTAAGTGAAAACAAGCTTCTGTAAATATAAATATAAACAGGAAAATCTACCGGCTCCAAATCCCTTTATTCTGAACAAAATATGAAATGAATTGTTTAAAATGTATGGTACTTGTTCAACATGTTCCCATGAATGACATCTTAAGAAATATAAACATTTTGTTTAACAGTATACACAATTTTACCTCTTGTGGTATTTCTTGTGTATTTTTTTTATGTGAGAGGAATTGTGTATGATAGAGGTAAAATTGTGAATGTGATCAATAACATTGTTAATGTGAGAGGTAAAAGTGATTATGTGTGAGGTAAAATTGTGGATGAGAGGTAAAATTGTTAATGTGAGAGGTAAAATTGTGTATATGAGCATTAAAATTGTGAATGTGACAGATAAATTGTTTATGTGGGAGGTAAAATTGTTAATGTGAGAGGTAAAATTGTTAATGTGAGAGGTAAAATTGTGAATGTGTGAGGTAAAATTGTTAATGTGAGAGGTAAAATTGTTAATGTGAGAGGTATTTTTTGTGAATGTGAGAGGTAAAATTGTTAATGTGAGAGGTAAAATAGTTAATGTGTGAGGTGAAATTGTGAATGTGAGAGGTACATTTGTTAATGTGAGAGGTAAAATTGTTAATGTGAGAGGTAAAATTGTGAATGTGTGAGGTAAAATTGTTAATGTGAGAGGTAAAATTGTTTATGTGTGAGGTATTTTTTGTGAATGAGAGGTAAAATTGTGAATGAGAGGTAAAATTGTTAATGTGAGAGGTAAAATTGTTAATGTGTGAGGTAAAATTGTGTATGTGAGAGGTAAAATTGTGAATGTGAGAGGTAAAATTGTTAATGTGGGAGGTAAAATTGTTAATGTGAGAGGTAAACTTGTTAATGTGTGAGGTATTTTTTGTGAATGTGAGAGGTAAAAGTGTTAATGAGAGAGGTAAAAGTGTTAATGTGAGAGGTAAAATTGTTAATTTGAGAGGTAAAATTGTGAATGTGAGAGGTAAAATTGTGAATGTGAGAGGTAAAATTGTTAATGTGTGAGGTATTTTTTGTGAATGTGAGAGGTAAAACTGTGAATGAGAGGTAAAATTGTGAATGTGAGAGGTAAAATGGTTAATGTGACAGGTAAAATTGTTAATGTGTGAGGTATTTTTTGTGAATGTGAGAGGTAAAATGGTTAATGTGACAGGTAAAATTGTTAATGTGTGAGGTATTTTTTGTGAATGTGAGAGGTAAAATTGTGAATGAGAGGTAAAATTGTAAATGTAAGAGGTAAATTTGTTAATGTGAGAGGTAAAATTGTGAATGTGAGAGGTAAAATTGTTAATGTGTGAGGTATTTTTTGTGAATGTGAGAGGTAAATTTGTTAATGTGAGAGGTAAAATTGTTAATGTGAGAGGTATTTTTTGTGAATGTGAGAGGTAAAATTGTGAGAGGGAAGAATAGATAATGGCCTATACAGCCCCTCATACATCAACCCTATACCCTTAATGGACACTCTTAGTCTGTACACAACCCAGATCCCCTAGGGATGCTGAAAAAAAAAAACTTAACAAAAAGAGAATGCAATGAATACAGTATAAAGACAAAATATCTAATGCTCAAACTGGGAAACAAACTGGGAAATATTCTGAATTCAATACCCGTGTATTGGGATTCAGTGTAACACAATGTGTATTATGTCAACTGGTGATGTCCATTGAAGCTTCATGAACCATTATTTGCATTTGTTGACCCCACTAAAGGCTCAAAAAATGGCAATTCAGTGTGCTTTCAGCCCAGTGCTGCACAGAGAGTTGCTCATAAAATTAAGAAAGTGGTTCATGCAGCTTCATGAAGCTTATATGGGCCATCACTAACCTTGCCCCACCTCCTCCGGCCATAATTAGAGGATGTTACTGCCTTAAAAAACAACAATATAGCTTGTAATAAGCTGCCCCTTGAGGCTCACAATCATGTGGGTTATCTACGAATTAGAGAGTTGCATTGCTTCTCAGAGGTAAAACTATAAACAGTGAATGAGAACAGAGTGAGAGAGAGATTTAGTCAGACTTGCATAATGAATTAAATGTGCAGCAAAGCCATATTATAAGTGTATTTCCAGTGATGTTCTCAGGAAACTTCTGACCTCCCACAGACAGAGAGACTGACAGTGGAGCAGATGACCTGCAGCTGAAGCTGAGGTGCTCCTCGCTCCTCGCTCCTCTCTCTGGGGGTTTGTGTGGGAGGTTGTCTTGCTCCGCTCCGCTCTCGTCTTGAAAACAACAGATTTGATCTGTCGGCCATACCCACAATCCACTGAAAGGTCGCGCTTTAAACAGAATTGAAAATGAATGGTGTCCACATCGTTTGTTAAGACTGCACCTGGTTGAAGAGGCTCACAGGCAGAGAACTGTTGGAGCAGCGAGGACTTGCTTCTCCTGCAGAGGACACACTGTAAAAAATGTTTGTAGAAATAACAGTAAAACACTGTCAATTTGCATCAGAAATAGGTCGTAAAATTAAACATTGTACATCACCGTAGCAGATGCTTTTAATTACTGTCAATCAAAGAATAGTAAAAAACTTTAAATTCTACCGCCATAAACTGTAGAAAACACACAGTTTTGCTGTAAAAATATACATTTTTCATGTAAAGTTAATGGAGAAATACCACGATGACACAATTATCCTAAAAGTAATGGGATTATTCAGTATAAATTACAGTTTTTGCTGATATTTACATTTACATAAGCTCACTGTATTTTTTACGGTGATGTTCTGGCAACCACAGCTGCCGGTATTTTGCCGTAAATTAAACAGATTTTTTTTACAGTGTTTTTACAGGCTTTTGATGTATTCCAGCAAATTCTTTGTATTGTGCTGTTTTATTCTGTTAGTCTTGTTCATCTGGCAGTGAGTCAGGGTGTTGATTGGTATTGCACCTTGAGATTAATGTGTGAAAACCTTACCAATTAACACTTTGAGGTTGAAATCTACTGCATAGCTTTCAGTGCTAAGTGGAACGGTTTTTCAATCAGAGGCACATTAAACCATTGCTGGCATATTGACAGGTTCAGAAAAGTTTAAATGTAACTTCTGAGTGCTAAATTAAGTGATATAGACCCATTGCTCACTCAGGGATTGTGTGATGGATAATAACTGCAGCTGATGATAAATAAAACCTTTGATATGTGAGATCTGTAACACCTTTAAATCATATAGCAGCAGATTAAAAGGTTAACCATTCCCCCAATTAGTCGTTCAGAGGCTGCAGCAGGCTCCGTTTTAAAGCTTTAGTGAATATTCTAATCAATCCATTAGTGTCTAATGGTTGGTAAGAAAATGCTCTCAAACTGAAGTGCACATTATCAAAGGGATTATCTGAACTCTGAGCTCAAGATTTCTTAAATAAAATGGGTTGTATGGAAAGCTGAGACTGTTGTGGATTCAATTAGTCAAATTGTATGTACAGTATGTGTGATGATGTTAGTCTCCATAGTAGCAGTTTTATTGTAGTGAGAGTATCTGTTTCACTGTATATATATATATATATATATATAAACTTAGCAGCTGTGACCTCTGGGTTAATCAGCCTCATTAAACTTTACAACCGCAAACCAGTGACCTGGAGAGTTCAGAGGATGGAGAGTTTTTTAGAGGTATACTGCTTTTAATGTGTGAACTTTGTTGTTGATTTTAATTGTTTGTTTTCTCTTTAACTGCATTTTAACTGTTTTAACTGTAAAGTGTCTTTGTGTACCCTGAAAAGCGCTCTATAAATAAAATGTATTATTATTATTATATTGGCAGTAGCTTCCAGAACAAAAGTGCTTGTAGAGATTTGTCGTTGAGTAATCTACAAAATGTCAAAAGTTGTTGGTGTTCCTGGAGGTCTTGGTGTCTTCATGTGGTATTTTGTAGGGTTTTTCATCATTTTTTTGTTAATTCTTGGGTGGCCCTATTTGGTGCCGCTAAAATGGGATGTGGTCCCAGCTTGGTACCCCTGTTTGAAATGGTCTAGGATCACTAGACTAGATTACCTAGACTGTGGCGGCCCGCCATTGTTTTTATTATTTATATATATTTATTATTTATATTTACTTTCATCTGTTTGTAAATGTAATCATTTTGCTCTTTTGTTTGTCCTCGGTTTGTGTTTTAACCGTGTAATTTTCTAACTGTTTTGTATTTGCTGCTGCCTATCTTGGCCAGGTCTCCCTGTTGATGATAATAATGATAATAATAATAATAAAAAATAAGTTTGCAGTTGTAAAGAAGGCTGCAGTCTAACAAAATGTGATTCACAAACTGTAAGCCACATAAATTACGTAAAAATGTGCAAGTTTCGTAAAAAATTGTTAACTTTTGTTTTCACCCGGGACACAAACCCTGTTCTCCTGGGTGAAAATCCTCTGTTTCGACACATCCACCTCCCTCCCACCTCAAGTGTGACATCACCATTTAAACTACTCATCACTGTCAATCATTACAACTACCTCTGTAAACGGCAGCGGACGACAGTCGAAAGTGTAAATATGAGTCGTATTTTGCTGCCTGTATAAACTCCTTATATCGTTGTTTTTTAGCAGAGACCAGTCTCTTTTATTTCTACCAACTATTTAACCTTTGTCTCAGTTTTTTAAGTTTATAAGAGAACTGGACTTCAGTGCTTGGAGGCACCTGGATGTAGAATACATTTAGAGCATCTTGCAGTCCCTGACTGGATATTCACAGAACAAAATAGGCTGGACTGTGAAATGAATGTATTCCTCATTGCCTTGGCTGTGGCCCGAGGCTGCCAGGGAACTCTGGGGAGAGAGGAGTTATTGCTTAAGTGTGTTATGTGTGTGTGCTCGCTGAATCTGTATGTGTAAAGTGTTGTACCGATGTGCCTGAGGAGGAAGCCAAAGCTCATCCCAGTAACACAGTGGAGGGGAGGGGGAGAGGTGTCAAAACATTAATGAACGGTTGTGTGTTCCTCCATTCACCGCTCCAGTGTGGTGACAGAGCTGCAATAATAGGAGCTGCACATAATGAGTCGCTGGAAGAGGAGAGTTCACACAAACACACACACACTGCGGAAAAAAAGCTGCCTGAAAATACAGTTACAGAGAGCCGCTGGCCCCTGTTGGTTACCGGAGGAAGTGGCTGTGCTGGACACATTCAGTTGGACTGGATTCAGTTATTTAGTCCCTCAGCTTTAAACCCTCTGTTGTTCACTGCCTGTATTTACAGGCTTTTGGCTCGGCGACTGCATCCCTCAGCTCGGCATGAAATATCAGTTATTTTCAGTAGAAATGGGGCTACCTAGAAATGTGCTGCTTAACCTGTTTCATGACTCTGAAGTGGATAAATCTCATATCTGGCAGAATACTATGATGCTAAATGACTCCATTGTTAAGTGACCTAATTTCTGTTATGTATATTGTTTCATCCATTGCCTGATTTTGTATTTCTGCCTCTTTTGTGTTTGCAGAAGAGGTTTCCAACCACAATTAGATTTACCTGGTTGGATAAAGATTTCCTACATGTATAAAAAGACAAGTTTCTTGCTTGTGTTTCCATGTTTTAACATAAATATCTGAATATCAATGCACAGGAGAGTGACATGCATTGCTAGTGCCACATCAAAGAAGGAATTTGTCACAAGTTAATGTTTCTTTCTCTTGTTATCTCCTGGACGGATCATATGTTCGGTTGCGTGTGCATATGTACAGTCATGGAAAAAGTTATTAGACCACCCTTTTTCCCTTTTTCTTCAATTTCTTGTTATCTAGCCATTTTCAATGATCTCTCTCCAAAATCGATATCAAGAAAACCATGGAAATTGTCTATATATCAGCTCTTAAATTAAACTCTTATCAGCTATTTTTGTTGTTATCATTATATTTGTCCAAACAAATGTACCTTTAGTTGTACCAGGCATTAAAATGAACAATAAACTGAAGAAAACAAGGGTGGTCTAATCATTTTTTCCATGACTGTATATATCTGTTCGTCTGTTTGTCCACATCTAAACTCTCATACTATCGAAGAACCTGGTCTCACAGGAATCCGTGAAATAGCCACGGATTCGCTTAACTCAAAATCCGTGGAATAGCCACGGAATCACTCAAATTTCTGTGAAACTGACACGGATTTCGCTACAATGCAAGTTAATGACAGTCATATCCCGTGGCTATTCCATGGATATTTTTTCCTATTGGTTTGTTCCAAGTCACGTGACTTTCAAGGTCCTGGCGGTCAGAACAAAAAACATGGCGGACAGTTCTCTCATTTTTAGTGAAAAAATCAATATTTTGACTTATTTTCTGCATAAAAATGGATTTTGATCACATTTCTAGCGAGAAATATATGTTTTATTTTCTAAATATTCACTCAGTGAATGTACATAATCACTTTGTATGTTGGAATAGCCACGGGATATGACTGTCATTAACTTGCATTGTAGCGAAATCCGTGTCAGTTTCACGGAAATTTGAGTGATTCCGTGGCTATTCCACGGATTTTGAGTTAAGCGAATCCGTGGCTATTTCACGGATTCCTGTGAGACCAGGTTGCTATCGAACTAATCAGACTAATAATTGAGTGCACATTTATGACTGTATGCCCAAAGAAAATCCTGTTATAGTGACTGTTTTCATTCATAATTTCCTGCTAATTCCTCACGTCTTTGGCCAGCAGGCGTCACAAATCGTCAACAGCCACATCAGTTACATAGCAAAGGCGTTTCCTGCAGTCAGATAAACTAAAAACAAGCCTCACCTCGTCCGCAACATTTAATCATGAGCCGTGCGTGAGCATCCCAGAAACTC
Organism: Centropristis striata; assembly: GCF_030273125.1. Taxonomy (NCBI): domain Eukaryota; kingdom Metazoa; phylum Chordata; class Actinopteri; order Perciformes; family Serranidae; genus Centropristis; species Centropristis striata. Next base: position 34,508,499 of record NC_081526.1, on the reverse strand, counting down.
TTACTTTTCATTTGGGAACCTTGGGAGTCTGAGTACATGATCATATCTGTTAGTCATGCACGATGCACCAGTATAACCAACAGCACCAGCACTCTCTGTCATCAGCTGTGGCTGAAATAACCACTGATGCTGCTTGTACCTGCTGTGGAAGCATTTCTGGAGTGATAATATATAATATGTGTACACAGCTCGCCTTTTCTAGGAACTGCATGCAAAAAGAATAGAATAGAATAGAATAGAATGCCTTTAATGTCACTATAAGAGATTAAAAGCAGACTCTATAGGGAAGTAAATGTAAAAAAGTATACAATATAATATAAACATAGGCAAGTAAATGTAAAAAAGTATATGTTATAATATAAACATGGGCAAGAAAGGGAGGTGAGGTGCACAGTCTTCATTTGCAGAAGCAGATATGATGCTATATACAGTGTTACCCATATATATATTGCACATTATAGGGACATATATTGCACATTGCCAAGTATTGCACATTGAAAAATATTGCACAGTAGGTAGGTTTTGAAAGTGTTTCAGTAGTGTATCAGTATGTATGGAGAGAGTCCCTGTGTCCATGTAAGAAATCAGTGCATATGAGAGTTCAGGGTGGTTATTGCTTTAAAATAAACTGATTTAATTGAAATAAACAGATCCAAAAGCATTCTGGTGATGTATTAAAAAGTCTAAACTGATGCTTTGTGAAAAATTGTATATCACTGTAGTGGACACTTTTATTTACTATAAATCAAAGAATAGCACAAAACTTTAACATTTACTGTCATAAACTGTAGAAAACACACAGTTTTGCTGTGAAAATATAACATTTTCATGTAAAATTAATGGAGAAATACCATGATGTCACAATGACACAATTATCCTAAAAACAGCGGGATTATTCAGTCTAAATTACATTATTTCCCTGATATTTACATTTAAATTTACAGTAGAAACACACCCACTGTATTTTTTTACAGTACAACCACAGCTGCTGGTATTTTACTGTAAATGAAACAGATTTTTTTTACAGTGTGGTCAGTTACTAATAACAACAGCTGTTCACGATATTTGTTACACACTCTCTCACACACTGTGTGTGTGTGTGTGTGTGTGTGTGTGTGTGTTTGTGTGTGTTGCTCTTACAGGCGCGTATCTATGGGTTACCAAGCCTAAACGTGACAGCTGAGAACCCAAACTGTGCCCTCGTTAATCAGTGGGAAAGTTTATTAAATCACTAGCGAAGTGGAATGTTACAAGTTACTCTGCACATCATTGTAATCATCCAAATATAACACAAGACTCTTCTTCAATGTGTTTTGATTCAAGATATTGACATTAGAAAATCCTCCTTGTTGTCCTTTGTGATGTGTTCAAGTGCAATTTTACAAAAGACATGGCAGACAAACAGCGTTTCATTGGTTGGCTTGTGACGCCTGGAGGTCAACTCTGTGTCTCAGGTGTCTATAAATAGCCTCATCTGGTTCTGTCCGACACTCGTCTCGGCCTCGTTGTAACAAACAGCAGCTTGTGTTGGATGTTCACTGAGCTTCAGACCTCTGGGGTGACATTCAACTGTGTTCTTCTGTTTTCCTTTCTGTGCTTCTTTTTATGTCTTCTCTATAAAACTGTTGTTTAATCATCACTTGAGACTAAAGACATTTAAAGCTAACAAAAACTCTCTCACATCTATCCCACACTAGATAATCGCTCCCTTTCCTTCCACTTGCTCAAACAAGAAAATTCCTGAGAAAACGAGCCAGTTCACGGTTGCAATAGGATTTAATGGCGGTAATAATCTGTAGCAGCAAAACCCGACAGGTGATGCAATTTCCTGGGCCTTTGCTTTTCTTCTAATCTGGTTTAATAGGATGTGAAGCTTCGGTTGTGCTTTAATCTCAGGGAACAGACCACAATCCTTTAGCATGCTCAAAGCCCAACTTGATATGACAGGGTTCTCAGCAAATTATTTACTTGGAAAGAGATTATTCTGTGCGCTGAAAGGTGATGTAAGTTTAGCCGAGGATTGTTTCTGCCAGCGCTGGCTCCGTTTGGATGTTTTGGGGGCTGACAGGGACACAACACGGCTGTTCATTGGTATGCTGCAGCCGCTCCGCCTGTCTTGCTGTACTATAGAATGCATAGACTTTGTGACAAAGTTGATGAAGCATGCATTTTCATCACAGTGCCTGGGCAGAGCTCCGACAGTGTGCGATGGAAGCATCGAGCAGTAGTGGGGGAAAAAAGTGAAGACATAAGTAGTGCACAAACAGGAGTTATGCAATATGTGTTTGCTTGTATATCTCTGTATCTCTCTATGTACAGTATCTGTGTCTCAAATGTCTTGTCATATATTTGCGCACACAGTCCAATACCCCTACTGAGTATACATGATATATACAGTGGCTTGCAAAAGTATTCATACCCCTTGGATGTTTCACCCTTTTGTTGCTTTTACACATGAAATCATGGTGGATATAATTTGGCCTTTCTAAAAAGAATTTGCAAAAAAACCCTCTTTCATATCAAAGTGAAAACAGATTTTTACAAAATAGTATAAATGAATTAAAAATCTATAAGGTAAAATAAATGAGTGCATAAGTATTCATACCCTTTAAAGTAACTGAACTAATTTAACAAAGTTCCAGCTAGTTGATGCAGCAGTGTCTCAGTTAGTGTAATGGAGATCAGCTGAGTACAGTTGATGTGTGTCAAGTGATTATAGTATAAAAAACATCTGTCTGGGAGGTCCAGTCTCTGGTTCATCACTATTCCTGCTACAATAGTACCATGAAGACAAAAGAACACTCCTAGTAACTCAGAGAAAAGATCATGAATAAGATCATGAATAACTCAGAGAAAAGATCATGAATACTTATGCACTCATTTATTTTACCTTATAGATTTTTAATTAATTGACATTATTTTGTAAAAATATTTTTTCACTTTGATATTAAAGAGGTTTTTTTTGCAAATTCTTTTTAAAAAGGCCAAATTATATCGACCATGATTTAATGTGTAAAAGCAACAAAAGGGTGAAAATTCCAAGGAGTATGAATACTTTTGCAAGCCACTGTATATATATATATATATATATATATATATATATATATATATATATATATATATATATATATATATATATGTGTGGTCCCTTTGGGAAGTGACCCCCACCATTGTCCTCTGGGGAGTAGGAGTATTTCCTGTGGGTGTGGAGGCAGCCAGATGAAACAAAGAGACAGGAGCACAGGTGTTGTAAAAACAATGGGAGTTAGTTCTTGTAATTTAGCCTGCTTGCTAAAACAGTTGCAGCAGCTCATGGAGGCAATTAAGGGACTTTAAAACCATTAGCTCCAAATTGCCACAATTTGCGTTTAAAAAAAAAAATTCTCAGATTGAAACATAGATTTCTAAATTTAATGTCATCATCTCTAATACCCATTGTCAACAAGTCCATAAAAGTCAATGGATTTGCTAAGAAATCGTTATGGAGGGTGTTGTTGTGTGTGTGGGGGGGCTGTTATCTTTATTTTCTCTGTTGGTCCTCTCACAGTGTCAGACTTTTGAAACCATTATCTTTTCTCCCTTGTCCTTTTGAAACCTGATTTCCCTCCTGACTAGTGATGGAAAAATTAAGCTTCATGAATTTGCCTTATTTTCTGAGCCCACTAGGTGGCGCTTTCTGTTCAACAAAGGGGTGAAAGCACACTCATTTACCATTTCTTGAGCCGTTTTTCTTGAAAGCCACAGCACCGTCTATGGGGCGCAGTAAATAAATAAAACTGGTTCATGAGGCTTCATTTGCACATCACTACTCCCAACTCATGAGTTACCTGTGCTTGGTCGGTGCCTCGAGGCGTAACATATTACAAGGGGCACAAGGAATCCCCTTTCGCCATTTTAAAGAGAAATAAAAACTGTTTTCACAGGTAACGTACAGTTTGGTTCAGGCACCCAAACTACTTGGTTAGACAAGAGTTTGGGTTAAATTAACTACTTCCGTTGGTAACTACAGGGCATAGTTGATGATGTAGAACATGACGTTGAAGATAAAGGTTTAGTTTTTTGCACACACACACTGAAACAGGGAGCAGTGAGTTTGTCCTCTGCATTTAACCCATCAATTACACACCAGTGAACACACCATGCTTAGAAGAGGTGGGTAAAAAATCGATACAGCATAGTATCGCGTTATTTTGTGTGGCAATATTATATTGATTCATGGCCACCAAGTATCAATATTTAGCATTCCGGAGACCGTGTCGGGCTCACTTTTAGGAATATACTGGTATCATATGAAACAAGATGATCTAAGGAATCTATAGGCACCATGTGCGTCAGGATATCGTGTCGGGAAATTGTCGAGAAAAAACCGCACAGTTAGACTTTTTTTATGTCATTCACAAAAATTCAGACCATCGAAGCTTAAAGTTTTCGAAAGTTTTATAAAATGCTGCAGTTGTTGTCGTCCATACATGTTTGATATCAGTTCAGTTCAGTTTGACTGAATACTTTGTTGGTCAGTCTGTGGGTTTGACTCTCATTGTGGAGAAATAAAAAGACTGAAGTGAGATGAATAGACTGAGATTTTTTTCTTATTAGACAAAACAATTTTTGATTGAATTTAATTTTGCGGACACAAAATGCAGTTAAACAGTTAAATCCAATATATACTCACCATATTGCAAATGCTTAAAATCCCCAAAATATCGTATTGTGACTCAAGTATCGGGATAAAAGCGTATGGTGGGGCTGATACGCTGATTCACACCTCTAATGCATAGGATCAGTGGGAAGCACATTTCTGTGCCCAGGGAGCAGTGTGTGGGGGTTAGGTGCCTTGCTCAAGGGCACTTCAGTCTTTGACCGGTCAGTCCTGGGATTTGAACAAGTTAGAAGCCTATTCCGAACCTTTATAGGGCACGGACTGCCAGTTAAATAGAACAGTTGCTTTAAGTGCCTAATATTGATACAAATGGGTTTGAATTGGAGCTAATGGAAAGCCTGATGCTAAAAGCTGCCTTGGGCATCTATATTCAATGCTGTGGTGCACTTATCAAACGCTGTTGGGAGTTAAAATGGGCTGCCTATTCAGGGTCACAGGGGCTGGGAAAGGGGCCGGAGCAGGCGTCAACCTCCGGGTCTGAGCATGGAGGCAAACCAGAAAGTGCCTTAAGCTGCATTCTACCAAGAATTCCAGCAGGGGGGCGCTGACGGTGACTGTAGAAGCATTTGGGTCCATTCTTCTCAATACAAAATGAGAAAACTTCTCATTGATTTATTACCTGAAAATAGTTTTTTTTAAGGACAACACTATTGTCTCAATCACTAGTAAAAATCTTCTTCAAGACAATTTGATGTCAATAGTTCTAATAATGGCCCCATTTAGAAGAAAATAGAAGATAAAGAATCGTATGATTTGGGGCGTGGCTACCTTTGATTGACAGGTCACTAACAAGGCGAACCATCATCAGGAGAGAAGCAGAACAATGCGTATCCACGGCAACGTGTCAATTAAGTTATCTATAACGTTATATAGATATATAAAAAAGGACGTTTACCGGTTTGGTCTCATAACTTTGACCCTTTCACTGTATTTTCACTTAATGACAGTTTATTTGAACATTAAAAATGTCTTGTTCAGCGTTTGGTTGGACTAACAGACACTCCAAGGAGTCGATGTTCAACAAGATGGCGACACAAGATGGCGACGGGTGTAACGTTGAACTCGATGCCTCAAACGGGCCGCAAACCAACTGGTGACATCACGGTGACTACGTCCATTATTTATACAGTCTATGGTCCAGAGGCAGAGTACACCATGGACAGGTCGCCAGTCTTTAAAGGGCAGACACATCGACACAGACAACCATTCACACTTCCATTCACATCTACGGGCAGTTTAAAGTCACTAATTAACCTCTTTGGCCTGTGGGAGGAAGCCGGAGGACATGGAGGGAACCCACGCTGACACGGGTACAACATGCCAGGGTTTGCCTCTGGAAACCCCTGGCCTAAACTGCATCTCACACAGGTGATGAATATGTATGAATCAGTTAGCAGTCCAATAATCAGATACTCTGCATCTCCCCTCAGCATGTGAAGAGAATAATTTTCTTGACAGCAGTCTTCACGCTGTGTGTCAGTTGTCACGGTTTAGTAGGATGGGACGCATCTCCTGTAAACTCTTCAAGTGACCCTCTCTTCTATTGCTCCACATTTAACTCCAGCTAAGACACAGTGGGACTACTTTGGTGGAGGAATGATACTGTAATGATTAAATAGCTGACTGCTGAGCTGGGCTCAGTAGTGGTGGCAAGCTGTGCCCTGTCTCCCACAACCCATAATTAAACCATCTAAAGAAAGGCAAAGAATAGTGATTATACTTTATGACGCATTCAGTGTGTTGTGTATTGCTTTCTTTGTCTTACCATGTTTGTATGTTTCTTACATATGTGTTCACCCTGCCAAGAACACTGCAAAAAAGCCAATTTGTATTTTTTGGCCTAAATCTATGATTTAAGTTGGTAAAACTTGGAAATATAAATTATTGACATTTAGGGCAATAATGTAAGTTAGAACAACAAAGGAAGCCAGTTGTCTGCTCAAAAACAAGTTTGTGAGTTGTTGTTACTTATATCTTTAAGTTGGGATTCACAACAAGGGAATTCTGCTAACTCTTATTTCTTTGTTGTGAAATGCGGGAAAGCAGTGAAATACGGTCATTAGCGAAAGCTAGCGGCTAACTGATGCTAGCGGCTAACTGACGCTAGCGGCTAACTGATGCTAGCTGCGCTGCTTGTTACAGCTACAACAGTAGCCGTTAGCGTATCAATGCTAACTCAAAATTGTGGTCGCAACATTAGCTGACATTTCATAGCGGCGTTACAATCGTGCCAATTCAGCACTTTGCAGAAGTTAGCAGAAGTAAGGATTAAAAGTTATTACAATGTAAAATTATAAGTTAGTACAAATTGCAGTTGAGTTGACAAAAATCTGAATTCAGAGTTGACCTAACTCAAAAACAAAACTTAAAATATTTAGTTTAATTGTCCAACTTAAAATTTTATCGAAGTTTGTTGCCTTGAAATTTTGAGTTCACCCAACTTTTCTTTTTTTGCAGTGAACCTGTTTGCACTTTTTTTGACTTTTTTGAACGTTGATCAGAGTTGAAAACTGCAGCCATCTTGCAGTTGGATAATTTGAATAGTTTCAGGGTTTTTCACGGCTATTTGTACTGACCTTAATAAGGATACAGAGCAGCTGAGAAGAACTGCTGAAATATAGAAGAGAATAAAAAAAATGATGTGAGGATAGGTCCTAATTATGAATTTAACTGTTGTCTATTGCAACATTCACTCCTACAGTCTGTGAGTATAAACTGTGGAAAAGTGGGAAGCTATTCTTTTCCTTAACTTTTTGTGCCTTTTGCACTCACAGGGCAACACTGTTCATGCAACACTGTCACATCAGTATGCAAGAAAATGCAGAAATCAGCTTGTTGAATGGCAGGAATGCCAAAGGGTTCAGAAAAGGCTTTTTTCCCTCATTAGGTCAACAAGCTAGTTGACCTCCAAACACTAGACGAGTCTGTCTGGTTGTTGAGCTTTACAGTTGAAGATAAGATGGGTTGCACACTGTAAGTCACCATGTGGAGATGAATTATCCAACAGTTGTCAGGACATAACCATGACACAGCTTTATAGAAGTCACTCAAGACTGTTTCAGTGTGGTTTAAGAGATCTGTCAATTACCATGTTGGGAACCAAATGTAATAACACGCAACACTGATGTGTAAAATTGATTTACCCCTTTACACACAATGTCTGCCTGTGAAAACAAATGTATGTAGCGTATGTTAAATGGCTCTGGGAGGACTTTGTTAAGTAATTATCCCAGGTGATGTCATCAGGGTTTGGAGACTACAAATTATAAAGAAATCCAAAAAGGGGAAATTTTCAGCTCCAAGGCTCAGACAAGGATCAAAGTCTGGAGGTTATGTTGGAAGCCGACTGGTGGTCCACCATGTTTTTGTAAAAAAAAAGTTGACAGAAAATTTGAAAATTATGACTATTATGTGTTATTTTACGCCATTTATTGAAAATACTTAAATATAGAGTCTTACAAAAAGGCACAATCTTGACAAATCTTGAAATATGGTTTTAACAAACTCCTTTCATTCCCCTGAACATACTGCTGGGCAATTTTTTGTCTGTCAGGATTTTCTGAGACTATGATGGGAGGACCCAAACAAAGTCTGGGTGTCCACTAGCATGCTCCCCCGGAGAACATTTTTGCCCTATATATTCAGATATTTTGTATATTGTCACAAGTAGTTTTATTGAAACTGTTAATTTAAGTGAATTTAAAGCTCCATAAAGTGCACATTTAAATAAAGAGATATCTTAAATAAGCTGCAGCTGCAGCTTGCCTGGAGCAAGAATCACAGTGCAGATTTGAACTATATCGATATATGCGATATGGTCTAATTCCATTTCATTTAAAAATATATCAATACATCTTTTATATCGATATGTCGCCCAACCCTAGCTGCACCCTCAGTCATTCGATATGCAGCAGCATGTTGGTATTTCTTTACCAATCACAGTCATCTCTGGTCCACAATGGGTGCTAGAGGCCAGAATACTTCCACACGCTGCTTCTCAGAAGCTTTGGTGTTGTGATTGTCCTCTCAAGACAGCTTTACTCACTTGAGCCTCATTTTTGCAGCAAACAACACAACATTGGTTGCAAACTGATCGGACAGGGGCATGTAGTGGAGCTGAATGTTTAGAGCTCCCTCTGCTAGAATTCAAGGCAGAATACCCTCAGAGACTGCAGGTTTGAATTTGAACAGGTTATTACAGTTTAAATATTATACGTTCAAACAAATGGTCGAACATCAATTAAACAGTGATAGCACCGCTGGGCATTCATACATGTTCAGTCCATGCAGTAATATGGAAAGAAAGAAAAAATATCTTGTTTTTGTAACATTATTTATGCTTTTTCTGAATAACGTTTTCATGCACAAAAGTGTTCACATGTTTGTATGGTCTTCATGGTCAAACATTTTGAAATGCAAACACCATAGACCCTAATGAGAAAGGAATAACTTGCACTTATTGAAAATGTTGGAGATGCATTTTGGGAAGCAGGGGCAGACTGACCAATAGGAAATTCTGTCAAAGTTCAGAACGGCCATCCCACAGACCCTGTGTGTGGCCTCTGTGGTTCATCAGGAAGAAAATGGAGAAAGAAAGGACACAAGTATAATAGGCTCACTTACATTCATTAGGGTTCTGTTGCTATGAGCATGGTTTTCATCATGATGATGATGATTTAATGCAATCCAACCTGACGTGTTTGAGGCAATCAGTGTTAATGCGTGAAACACCCTGAACAACAAACCAATAGCGCAATATGGAAAATAATAAAATAACACCATAATTCTGGGTTCTCTCTCTCTCTTTCTCCCTGGCTCGCTCCCTCACACACTCTTTCTCTCTCTCATTCGTTCGCTCACTCTCTTGTTCGCTCGCTCGCTCGCTCCGTCTCTCTCTCTCTCCCGCTCGCTCTCTCTCTCGTTCGTTCGCTCGCTCTCTTGTTTCGCTCGCTCCCTCTCTCTCTCACTCGCTCGCTCTCTCGCTCTCTCGTTCGATCGCTCTCTCGTTCACTTGCTCCGTCTCTCTTTCTCACTCCCTTTCTCTTTCTCGCTCCCTCTTTCTTTCTCTCTCGCACTCTTTCTCGCTCTCTCTTTCTCTCTCTCGTTCACTTCGCTCTCTCTCTCTTTTGCTCTCTCTCTCTCTCTCGCTCACTCCCTCAGCCTCTGTCTCTCTTTCTCTCTCTCATTTGCTCTCTTTCTCTCTCTTTCTCTCATTTGCTCTCTCTCTCTCTCTCTCTCTCTGGGCCTACATTTTTGAAAAAGTCCAGGGCCTTTTTTAGTCCCAGTCTGTCCCTGATGGAAAGTGTAGGTTCAAGTGTTTTTGGAGCTTGATTGATAATAGGGACTATAATAAACAGAATATACTTTATTAATCTGTCCTCCAGTAGCCCAACATTGGTTGTCATTGGTTACTAGGGTTACCCAAATGTGTCCTGTGATGGCGGTGTGACTGACAGGCGACCTGCAGGTGTACCTCGCTTCTCCTTTCCTGCATGCTCCAATGGGCTGTGCACCAAACACAATAGGCTCATAGAGATTAATATTTCATATCAGCATTGTTGCCTGTGTCTGTTCCCTGAATCTGGAAAAAAAAGAGAAACATTTTAACTTGAACATGTCTCGAGAGACCGTATGTCCTACACAGAACTGTAAGAAAAGATAACGATATTTCATTTCTTCCCCAGGGCAACGAAGAGAGCTGTAATAATGGTGGGTAGATGGAAAATCATTGCATGGTACTAACAGATGGGTAATGTCAGTAAAGCGTACAGAGTAGTGTATGTTCTGGGTAGAACTTGCTAAAAGGTTTTTCAGCATGTGATGGTAATTAGAAGGGGAAGCGATATTAAACTAATGTGAATTTTGAGTAATTTTGAGTAGAATTGGTGTGAAATTGAGCAGACTGTGGTCCTGGTTCCTGTGATTCAATCTCAAAACATAAAAAATATTAACTTTCCTCCCACATCTCACCTACTCATTCACACTCACACTTTGTAACTTGAACTAAAACTCAAAGAGAAGCCTTCTGTCACCCCCCACCTGCAACTTTGTGATTTATAGTTGCCATTGCTCGGACTTATTTATTTATTTTCCCTCAAGATCGTAAACCAAAAAGGGGGGAGGGAGGGAAGGGATGGGTAGAGAAGCAGCTTGATAAATGGTCCGTGGAAAAAAACGGACACCTGATAGGCAATTCCAACGGGTGAGAGACGGATATTGGCCAGAAAATAAAAACGCCTCCCTCAGCTCAGATAACACCTCAATCTGTCTCTTAAAGGAGTGAGAAGAATAGAGCGATAGTTCCATTAAGGGACACAACCAATTCTTTTCAATATCTTTCCAGAATAAGAGTGCCTTTGTGTCCCCTTTTCTGAATGTCAATTGTATCAGTTGCTTGGACCGGCAGTCAATATGGAAACCAGGCAGAGACGGATTGGTCGCCAATAATCAGTTTCCTCCTGGATTTGCTGATTACCAAGCGTAACAAATTGAATGTAGAGAGCATACAGAGGTGCTAATATGTTTCTTCAATTGCTCAAAACCTGTGGTGAGACAGGAAGCAGATGCTGTAAGAATAGCTGCTTTGTGTCCTGCTTCAATGACTGAAATGAGGTTTCCCCGTTGCTTCTGTGTGTGTGTGAATGCTGTTTAGTTGTGTCTCCTTATGTGCATATTAACAGAACTGCTGCTGACATCAACTGTATTAGATGTAACACAACATTCTCCGCCTGCATTGTGTGCTCCGAATATCCAATTCTTTCTTTCTTTCATTCACGTGCTCCTGTGCAATTTCGTCATTGTGTTGAGAATTATTTATGTGAGCTGCACACATAAGAAAAGGTAGAGTGACAAACACAGAGATGGGGTGTCCTCTCAGACAGGGTAAATACAGTGTGCATGGGTTGGTGAGGAGCTCAGCTGCACATGTACACAATAGGAAGGAAGGTCTCAGGAGAGCAGCATTGTGACACGTCTCCAGGCTTCACTCAGGGTCTTTGTTGCTCGTCTGGTTGTGAGGAAGTTGTGCACTGGGGAATGTGCGGCCTCTTCAGTAGAAGCTGTGGTGTCGTGCATGCAGCTGGTGATGCATTACCTCCTGGTGGCCAGCAGAAGTCAGCATTGTTCTTCATAAAACACCATCACACAGGATGGCCCCACAGAGGCAGATAGTCAGGAGTAGAGTTTCCAGATTGGCCTGTTAAACTCCAAGCAAGGGGAAAAGCCTATGTCTCCAAACAAAACCAATTTGTGTATTAATGTAAACTTTATATAAATGACTTACAATTTATACAGTCGTGAAAAAAATTATAAGACCACCTTGTTTTCTTCAGTTTCTTGTTCATTTTAATGCCTGGTACAACTAAAGGTACATTTGTTTGGACAAATATAATGATAATAGCCACTTCCCATGGTTTTCTTAATAATGATTTTGGTTATTATTAAGAAAACCATGGAGATGTCTAGATATCAGCTCTTAAATTAAACTCTTATGAGCTATTTTTGTTGTTATTATTACATTTGTCCAAACAAATGTACCTTTAGGCACCAGGCATTAAAATGAACAAGAAATTAAAGAAAACAATGGTGGTCTATTATTTTTTCCATGACTGTAGTCCAAAACATGTTATGTCTCTATTATGTCTCATAAGTTGCTGCAACAATTTTTTTTAATTTTTTTTTTTTAATTTTTTGCAGTCAAAGTATTGGGAGCTTTTTTCCAGTGTGCAGATATCCACTCTCTTCTACGTTTGTGTATGTAAAAAGGGGCTAAGTTATCCCATTATTTGGACGAATATAATGATAAAAACAAACATATCTCATAAGAGTTTAATTTAAGAGCTGATATCTAGACATTTTCCATGGTTTTCTTGATAATGATTTGGTTATTATCAAGAAAACCATGGACAATGTCACAATATCAGCTCTTCAGAGAGTTTGTAACAGGTTAGATAATTAGATAGTTTGATATAAGAGATTAGATTATAACAGCAATAATGTCTCTATTGCCATCTGGGTTTTGCTGAAACCTGAACAGAGGCGTTAGTTGTGTTTGTTGCTTCTAGCTGTGTGTAGCTGTGTGTAGCTGTGTGTAGCTGTGTGTAGCTGTGTGTAGCTGTGTGTAGGAGTCTGTGGATACCTGCAGCTATCATGCAGCAGCAGGGTCAATATAAGCGTCACCAAAGTGAGCGAGAAACTGTGTACATTAAGTCAGCTGGCAGAGCAGTGGTAACTTCATTAATTATTCATTATATTAATTATCCCCTACAGGGAGACACCATCTAACTAACAGATCTAATTGACTGTACTTTTCTCCTCTTCATACTGAGCAGTCAAACACACGCCATGTTTATCATTGGAGACAGAGCGGACCTTCTCTATAGGCTGTGGGGACATTTCTTATTTCACTCCAAGTAAAAGTCTGATGATCTGTTAAAGTTGGAGGCAGCAAACCTGAGAAAAGACTGTTGATATTTGAACTCAGCAGCCAAATTAATTCACTTTCCCGTTAGTACTTTCAGAAAGTTAGCTTGCGCCATGCTACATCAGAGGCCTTTCCCCTGTCCTGTGCATGAGCACATATGGAGAAGTGTAACGCCCGCGAATGTAATAATGTCTACAAACGTAATAAACCACAAATGTAGTAAAAATTTGCAGCTTTAAATGCAATAATCCCGCAAACGTAAGCAGTTTCCACAAACGTAATAGCCGCTGCCTACTATAAACGTAACATGCGATATCCCACAAATGTAACAACTATTATGTTTTTATTACTTTTATTACTATTTCTACGGGAATTATTACGTTTGTGGGGAAGTGGAAATCTTCAACTTTCAATATTGGAATAACTTCCCACAAATAAAATAAGGCAATGAATAATGGTTATTGTGGTTGTTGTTTGTTTGTTCGTTCATTTCTATGCAGACGACACACAGATATACCTTCCCCTGAGACCGTCTGGTCCTGGAAGCCTAGCTGCTGTGTTCGACTGTCTTAACCCATTGAAGCCTGGAAAGCGGATACGTCGTTTTGTAGTATTTGTATAAGCTCTCAAATACTTTTTGAATTTAATTTCTATCTGCTACAGAGGCTGTAAAATCTATTATTTAGTAGAAGCGTTGACACTTCTGTTGAATTTCCAGAAAAACTTTTTTCTGGTTTTAGGGGCTTAATTTAAAATCGCCCAGAGGTTTCACAGGCAGTTTTAGGCGTCAATAGGTTAAGGATATCAACTGTTGGATGGCCCAAAACTTCCTTCACCTCAATAACCCCAAAACTGAAATCATACTGTTCAGTCCTCCAAACCCAAATAGTCAACTCCAAAATCATCTCGGTCTACTATCCGCCACATTCGACTTGAGCCTTACTTTTGACCCACACATCAAAAAACTTGTCCAGTCCTGTTTTTTCCATTTACGCTCCATCTCAAAAATCAAACCCATGTTGTTACCCTCTGACCTGGAAAAAGTAATTCACACTCTCATATTCTCCCGTTCAGATGACTGTAACTCCCTCCTCTCCTCTCCAGCATCTCCCAGAAATCCCTTTCTCTCCTCCAACTGGTTCAGAACGCATCAGCTCGGCTTCTTACCCGTTTTAACAGACGACATCACATCACCCCGATTTTAGCTTCCTTGCACTGGCTCCCTGTTCGTTTTAGGATTGATTTTAAGATTTTACTGATCACTTTTAAAGCTTTTTTAGGTCTGGCTCCTAGCTATTTAAAAGAATTATTAACTCCATATGAGCCGACTGGCCTCCTTAGATCCTCGGGTCTTTCTGACTGTTCCAAAGTCAAAACTAAAAACCAAAGGTGA